>NC_050095.1:1560856-1741965 GCF_009764565.3 Dermochelys coriacea | reverse complement strand
CACTGTGAGTGTCTCACTGTGTGTGAGAGTCTCTGGGTGTGCGAGCAAGGCGTCAGTGTGTGTGTAACAAGCGGACAGAGGGGCCTGGCCCCGAGAACGAAATCCTGCGAGTGGCAGGGGGCTGGCAATTCCCCTAACCCAGGCCCCCACTCCCCTCCCAGAGCCGGGGAGAGAACCCAGGAGTCCTGGCTCCCAGTCCCCCCCCCCGCTCTAACCACTAGACCCCTCCCAGAGCCAGGGAGAGAACCCAGGAGTCCTGGCTCCCAGCCCCCCCCCCCGCTGTAACCACTAGACCCCTCCCAGAGCCAGGGAGAGAACCCAGGAGTCCTGGCTCCCAGCCCCCCCTGCTCTAACCCACCAGCCCCCCGCTCCCCTCCCAGAGCCGGGAGGGAACCCAGGAGTCCTGGCTCCTAGCCCCCGCCCGCACTAGCCCACCAGCTGGTCTCTATTGCCCCCTGGTGGCCGGTGCGTGGAACAGCTCCAGGACCCAGATCCGGCCCCAGGTCAGCAGCTGCTTGCCCCGCCTCCCCGCCCCCCACATGCCAAGACCCCCGGAGACTCCTGCATCTGCACGGAGCGCCCACCGCGCTTCTCTCCCCCGCAACATCTGGCGTCCAGGGCCCCTGGCCAGGCCTCGTCAGCCGGGTCCGCTCCGGATGCCTCCGGCCGGAGACCTCCTAGAATTTGGCTCCTGCCCGGAACAATCGCCCCACAGGGCCTCAGTCCGCCATATCCGGGGGGCTGCGGGTCGGGAGTGAGGGGCACCGGCCGAGCTGGGTGGGGGGCAGGGGCCTGCGGGTCGGGAGTGAGGGGCACCGGCCGAGCTGGGTGGGGGGCAGGGGCCTGCGGGTCAGGAGTGAGGGGCATCGGCAGGGCTGGGGGGGAGTCCTGGGCTGTGGGGGGCAGGGGGCTTCGGGTCAGGAGTGAGGGGCACCGGCCGAGCTGGGTGGGGGGCAGGGGGCTGCGGGTCGGGAGTGAGGGGCACCGGCCGAGCTGGGTGGGGGGCGGGGGGCTGCGGGTGAGGAGTGAAGGGCACCGGCCGAGCTGGGTGGGGGGCAGGGGGCTGCGGGTCGGGAGTGAGGGGCACCGGCCGAGCTGGGTGGGGGGCGGGGGGCTGCGGGTCGGGAGTGAGGGGCATCGGCAGGGTTGGGGGGGAGCCCTGGGCTGTGGGGTGCAGGGGGCTGCGGGTCAGGAGTGAGGGGCACCGGCCGAGCTGGGTGGGGGGCGGGGGGCTGCGGGTCGGGAGTGAGGGGCATCGGCAGGGTTGGGGGGGAGCCCTGGGCTGTGGGGTGCAGGGGGCTGCGGGTCAGGAGTGAGGGGCACCGGCAAAGCTGGGGGGGGACCCCAGGGCTGTGGGGGACAGAGGGCTGCAGGTCGGGAGTGAGGGGCACCGGCAGAACTGGGTGGTGGGCAGGGGGCTGCGGATCAGGAGTGAGGGGCACCGGCCGAGCTGGGTGGGGGGCAGGGCTGTGGGTCAGGAGTGAGGGGCACCGGCCGAGCTGGGGGGGGGGAACAGGACTGGGCTAGCAAGGGGCCGGGATTGAACCATGGGAGGGGGGGAAGGATTTTATGGTGCTGAAGGGGTTAAAATAATCAGTAGTTAAAAGCCAACTTGCCTTGGCCGGGAATCGAACCGGCGGCACCTGGTTGGAAGCTGGCTCCGCTCCCCGCTCCCCCACCAACGCAGCGGAGCGAAAATCCCTTCCCTGGGAGGAGCGACTGGCTCCCCCCCAAACCAAGCGGGCGCTTCCTGTTGCGGGTGGCGCTAAAACGCCCCCCCCAAAAAACTTTTTCTGGCAGCGGTGGGATTCGAACCCACGTCCCCGGAGAGACTGGAGCCTAAATCCAGCGCCTTAGACCGCTCGGCCACGCTACCACAGGCGGCTGCCTCCCCTCTCGGGGGCTGGCAATGGGGCGGGAAAAGGCACAAAAAAAGCGCCTGACACCGGATTACGAAGTGTGAAGCCGGATCCAGAGCCGCATCCGCTTCTGCCCGGTTTCCTGCCTGCCGTGTAAAACCAGCCACCCTCGGCCTCTCCCCTGAGCGGGAGGCTGATCGGGCTTCCACCCCCGCCCCCCAGATTACACCCGAAACCACTCAAGCGTGGCCAATTCGGTCCCAAGTAAACCTGGGCCGGACACTAGTGGGGAGGATCCGGAGCAGTGTAAACAGGGCACGGTCCGACATTTGAATTCGGCCTGGCTTCGCCCGCCTGTTGAAAATCGAGGCAAGTAGCTCGAGGAGGTGTTGTACCCCCCTCCCCCCGAAGACCTCGGCATACCCCCAGGGGTGCAGGTAGCCCCCCACTGGTATAAACTCATCTTGCCTCCACTTCCTGCTACAGCAGGGTGAAGCTAACCTGCGGCCATCTCTGGGGCGGGGCGGCTGGTGACCCCTTGTCCAGCACCAAGATGCGGCCACCCCTGGGATGGGGCGGCTGGTGACCCTGGGTCCCCTCCCCCAGCCCCAAGATGCGGCCACCTCTGGGGCGGGGCGGCTGGTGAATCGGGGACCCCTCCCCTGGCCCCGAGATGCAGCCACCTCTGGGACGGGGCGGCTGGTGGCCCAGGGGCCCCTCCCCCAGCCCCGAGATGCGGCCACCTCTGGGGCGGGGCAGCTGGTGACCCAGGGACCCTTCCCCCAGCCCCGAGATGCGGCCACCTCTGGGGCACGGTGGCTGGTGACCCCTCCCCCAGCCGCGAGATGTGGCCACCTCTGGGGAGGGGCGGCTGGTGAGCCGGGGACCCCTCCCCTGGCCCCGAGATGCAGCCACCTCTGGGACTGGGCAGCTGGTGACCCGGGGACCCCTCCCCCGGCCCCGAGATGCGGCCACCTCTGGGACTGGGCGGCTGGTGACCCGGGGACCCCTCCCCCGGCCCCGAGATGCGGCCACCTCTGGGTCAGCGTGGCTGGTGACCCCTTGTCCGGCCCCAAGATGTGGCCACCTCTGGAACGGGGAGGCTGGTGGCCTGGGGTCCCCTCCCCCAGCCCCAAGATGCAGCCACCTCTGGGGCGGGGCGCAGCTGCACTTTAAGAGCAGATGTCGGGTCTGCGGAAGCTCCCGTCCAGGCACCGAAGTCTCGCTCGGCCCCAGGACCACGGCAAAGTGGTTGAGCCGGAGGCGAGGGGCAAACCCCTGCTGCCCGGCCGTGAAACACCCGGGGGTGGGGGTGCGCAGGGAGGCAGCAACACTAACGAAGGGTATTAGCCCGAACCTAGGCCCCACTCCCATCCCAGAGCCGGGGAGAGAACCCAGGAGTCCTGGCTCCCAGCCCCCCCTGCTCTAACCACCAGACCCGACTCCCTTCCCACAGCTGGGTGGAGAACAGGCTTTCTATTAAAGCGCTTTTCTCCCCACTGTGTGTTGGGGTGAAATCTGTGGGAAATCGTCTCTTCCTTCCCCCTAAGACCGCTTAAGGACGTGGGGGATCCCAGAGGGGTCGATGGGAACCAGGCCCTGCCCGAACTCTGCCTCCAGCCCTGTTTCAGTTCCCAGATGGGGAAACTGAGGCACAACACGACAAAGGCACTTCCCCCAAAGCCTCCAGGGTCTGGGTTCCAACCCTCTAGCCTCCATTCCCCACCTAGCACTAGGGGCAGAACCCAGGAGTCCTGCCCCCCACTCTAACCACTGGACCCCACTCCCCTCCCAGAGTCGGGGAAAGAACCCAGGAGTCCTCCTGGCTCCCAGCCCCCCTGCTCTAACCCACCAGCCCCCACTCCCCTCCCACAGCCAGGGACAGAACGCAGGAGTCTGGAGATTTTTTGGTGTCTGGAACACCCCCCACTTTCCCCTGGCCCCCACTCTACACAATCTCAGCCCCACACATCCCCTTTCTATGAAGCCAGCCCCCCATGGGAGCAAGGTCAGCAATTTAAGGCACAGCCCTGGCCTCTCCAGGGACAGGGGTTCAAATCCAACCCCTGCCAGGAGCTGGCTCGCCCCCCGCCAGGGATTCAGTGTTTGCCCACTGCCCGGTGAGGGGAACAGCTCCTTGCATGGTGCCTGGCCCCGCCCCGCCAGTGCCCACTGCCTGCCAGCCCGCTGGGGTGGGGGTGAGATAGTGGGGAGCGCAGCTGCCTTCCGAGCAGTTGTCCCGGTTCAATTCCCGGCCCATCTGAGGCGGCTCCAGTCCAAGGCCCATTTCAGCCCTGCTGCAGAAGGCAGGAGGGGGAGGCTCCTGCTGTTACCCCTGGGGAAACTGAGGCAGTAAGAGCGGGCACCAGGGACTATAAGCACAGAACTCATTCCTGACACACAAAGGGGGGGGTGTCACTGAGCCAGGACGCCTGGGTTCTCTCCCTGGCTCTGGGAGGGGAGTGGGGGCTGGCGGTTAGAGTGGGGGGTGTCTAGTGGGCCAGGACTCCTGGGTTCTAGCACCCGCTCGGTTTGCCCACCCCACCCCCTGCCCACAGACACAAACACACCTTGATCAAAATTACTAAAACGTTTATTTTCCTCACAAAGGTACAGTTATTTCTCCCTCACGCAGGGAAGTCAAACTTGAGACGAAAAAAAAAATCATAGAAGCTGGGGGGGGGGGGGTCATTTACAATCGGTTACTCACCCCCCCGAGTGGATGGGTGGAACTGGGGAGCGACCGAGACACCCCCCCCACACAAACAGCGCTAGAGGAAGATTGATTAAAAGTCCAGAGCAATCAGGCATCCCCCCCAACCGTCCCCCGAGATTTTCTCTGCTGGTTAAAATCGGCTCTTGCATTGCCAGGGAGGCGGGGGGGGGGGGGGGAGAATATAAACCGACACCTAACAAAACAAACAGCTCCGAGCGCCAGGAGAAAAGGCTTAAACTAAGGTATCGAAACGCCGCTCGCAGTCCTGGCTGTATCACGCCAGGAGGGGGGCCCCCGACAATGGCAGCAATGTGACCCCCCCCCACCCTGCTGGCTAGGTAGTCTAAATGTATCTACAAAGAGAATTAAAACAGGAGGCACAATCCTGTCCTGTTTTTTGGGGGGGTCATGAATCCGTGCCCCCCCCATATTCCTGCCCCCCTTGGATTGCCCAGTAAGGAATTCAAAGGGGGGGGGTCAGCCCCCCAGTCTACCCCAATGGAGATCAGACACTCCTGGCCCCTGGTATTTCCTGGGGTGACCACCCCCTGAAAAAAGATCAGACACTCCTGATTGCAATAGGTCTCCTCCCTGCCCACCCCCCCCATTTAAATGGCTCACGCGCCCCCATGCTGCAAGGACGCAGGCACACCGCCCCCTCAGTTGTCTTCGTCGCTGTCGTCGGGGCTGATGGCCGGGCTGGTGAGGCTGTAGGTCGGCGAGGTGGGGCTGTAGCCGGGCGAAGTCGGGGAGTAGGTTGAGCCCTTGGGTGAGGTGGGGCTGTAGGTGGGGGAGGTGGGGCTGTACTTGGGCGAGGTGGGGCTGTAGGTGGGCGAGGTGGGGGAGTACTTGGGGGAGGTTGGGGTGTAGACAGGAGAGGTCGGGGAGTAAGTTGGTGAGGTGGGGCTGTACTTGGGGGTTGTTGGGCTGTAGGTCGGCGAGGTGGGGCTGTACTTGGGGGAGGTGGGACTGTACTTGGGGGAGGTGGGACTGTACTTGGGGGAGGTTGGGGTGTACTCGGGCGAGCTGGGGCTGTAAGAGGGGCTGGTCGGGGTGTACTTGGGGCTGGTTGGGCTGTAGCTGGGACTGCTGGGACTGTAGCTGGGCGAACTGGGGGTGTAGGTTGGCGATTGCGGGGTGTAGCGGGGGCTGGAGGGCGAGTAGCTCGGTGACGTTGGGCTGTAGCTGGGACTCGTCGGGCTGTAGCTGGGAGAGGTGGGGCTGTAGTTTGGCGAGGTCGGAGTATAGTTGGGGCTGGTGGGGCTGTAGCTGGGCGATGTCGGGCTGTAGCTGGGGCTGGTGGGGGTGTAGTTGGGGGACGTTGGGCTGTAATTGGGGCTGGTTGGACTGTAGCTGGGCGAGGTGGGACTGTAGCTGGGGGACGTTGGGCTGTAGCTTGGGCTAGTGGGGCTGTAGCTAGGCGACGTCGGGCTGTAACTAGGACTAGTAGGACTGTAGCTAGGCGACGTGGGGCTGTAGCTAGGGCTGGTCGGGCTGTAGCTAGGTGACGTGGGGCTGTAGCTGGGGCTGGTCGGGCTGTAGCTGGGCGACGTGGGGCTGTAGCTGGGGCTGGTCGGGCTGTAGCTGGGCGACGTGGGGCTGTAGCTGGGACTGGTCGGACTGTAGCTGGGCGACGTGGGGCTGTAGCTGGGGCTGGTCGGGCTGTAGTTGGGGCTGGTGGGAGAGTACGAGGGGGACGTGGGGCTGTACGAGGGGGACGTGGGGCTGTAGCTGGGGCTCTGGGGAGTGTACCCTCCAGGCGAGCGGGGCTCATAAGCCGGTGACGTTGGGGAGTAGCTGGGAGACATGGCCCCACCTGTGGGGCGGAAGAAGAGGCGCCGTTAGAGCCAGGGGAGCGCGCCGAGGGGCGGGGGACATGGGCCAAGCCCCGACACTCACCTGGCGACGGGACGTAGGGGCTGGAGGGCCCCGGGGAGCCGGGCGAGCCAGGGGTGGGGGACCACGCCGGGGAATAGCCTGGGCTGAAACCGCTGGCATCGGAGGCGGCACTGGGGGAGAAACCGGCAGCACCGGGGGTCATGCCGCTGCCTGTGGGGGGCGACAAAGAGGGGCGGGTTAGCACAGTCAAGTTCACCCCCGACTGGGAGTAACGGGGGACAGCAGAACCGATCCACTGTCCCCCAAGAGATAACTCCACACCCCCCCATACGCACCGACACTCGGGGACCAGGCTCCGTAGGCTGGGGTAGCCCCCTGGTTCCAGGGGGTCATGGCGGGGGACATCCCCCCCATGGGGCTAGGGGCCGAGCCGAAGAACATGCCGGTGGCTGCGGGGAAGGAGAGCAAAATGTTAGAGCCGACGGGAGCGGGTTGACGGAGGGAGAGAGGCCAGCCCGCTGGCTGGGCAGGAAGTGACCCCCCCCCACTGGCCCCCAAAAGCCACCCTGGCTCCCAGCCCCCCTCCTCTAACCACCAGACCCCACTCCCCTCCCAGAGCCAGGGAGAGAACCCAGGCGTCCTGCCTCCAAGCCCCCTCTGCTCTCACCCACCAGCCCCCACTCCCCTCCCAGAGCCGGGGAGAGAACCCAGGCGTCCTGCCTCCAAGCCCCCTCTGCTCTCACCCACCAGCCCCCGGGAGAGAACCCAGGCGTCCGGCCCCCGGCGGGTACTCACGGACGCCCACGCCCAGCCCGGGGATGTTGGTGGGGATCTCCATGCCGTATTTGCACTTCTCGGCGTCCAGCAGCAGGTCGAAGCAGCCGGTGCCGGCGGGCGCCAGCTGCCCCAGCATGATGTTCTCCGACACCCCCTTCATGGGGTCGCTCTCCCCATGGGCCGCCGCCTCCATCAGCACGTCCACCTGCAGGGGGCGGCGGGGAGCCGGGGGGTCAGGGGTTGTGCCGAGAGCGCCCCCCCCACAGCGCCCCCTGCTGGGAGAGGCTAGGGCTGGAAAAGCCAGAAGCTCCTCCCACAGCCAGCGCCCTGCCCCCCACAGCACCCCCTGCTGGGACTGGGGTAGCCAGAGCTCCCCCACCCCAGCCAGCACCCTGCCCCACCCCTCACAGCGCCCCCTGCTGGGAGGGGTTGGGACTGGAGGAACTGGAAGCATCCTTCACAGCCAGAGCTCCTGCCCCACACCGCCTCCTGCTGGGAGAGGCTGGGATGGGAGAAGTCGCAAGCTCCGCCCACAGCCAGTGCCCTGCCCCCCACAGCAGCCCCTGCTGGGAACAGCTGGGACTCCCGCCCACAGCCAGCGCCCTGCCCCCCACAGCACCCCCTGCTGGGAACGGCTGGGACTCCCGCCCACAGCCAGCGCCCTGCCCCCCACAGCACCCCCTGCTGGGAACGGCTGGGACTCCCGCCCACAGCCAGCGCCCTGCCCCCCACAGCACCCCCTGCTGGGAACGGCTGGGACTCCCGCCCACAGCCAGCGCCCTGCCCCACACAGCGCCCCCTGCTGGGAACGGCTGGGACTCCCACCCACAGCCAGCGCCCTGCCCCCCCACAGCACCCCCTGCTGGGAACGGCTGGGACTCCCGCCCACAGCCAGCGCCCTGCCCCACACAGCGCCCCCTGCTGGGAACGGCTGGGACTCCCGCCCACAGCCAGCGCCCTGCCCCACACAGCGCCCCCTGCTGGGAACGGCTGGGACTCCCACCCACAGCCAGCGCCCTGCCCCACACAGCGCCCCCTGCGGGAGGGCCCCGGCTCACCGTCTCCTCAAAGGAGCACTTCATGAGGGGGCCGGTGTCCTGGCGGTTGACCCCGTGCCGGGTGATGGCCATGAGATGCCCGCGGCAGGTCATGGTGTCACACAGCAGCGCCAGGTGGCGGTAGTTGACGTAGGAGCCGTCGAAGGAGATGACGTGGTAAAGCTCCCGCTCCAGGGCCTTGCGCACCGCCTCGATGCCCAGCACCTGGGGGGGCATGAGGGTCACCAGAGCCCGCCGAGCACGGTGCCCCCTCTGCGGAGGCGGGCAACGGGCCCAGATACTGCAGGATCTCCCCCCCCAGCCCTCCCTGCTGTAACCCACCAGCCCCCCAGTCCCCTGCCAGAGCTCTCAGAACCCAGGAGTCCTGGCTCCCAGCCCCCCCTGCTCGCCCCCACTCCCCTCCCAGAGCCAGGGAGAGAACCCAGGAGTCATGGCTCCCAGCCCCCCCCTTGCTGTAACCACTAGATCCCACTCCTCTGCTGGAGATAGAACCCAGGAGTCCTGGCTCCCAGCCCCACCCTGCTCTAACCCACCAGCCCCCACTCCCCTGCCAGCGCCAGGGAGAGAACCCAGGCGTCCGGACTCACGGTGAAGATCTCGACGATGTCATTGGAGGTGGTGCGCACGGGGTCCACGTCCTTCTCACTCAGCACCCTCATGAGGCTGACCCCGTCCGTCTCCAGGATCCACTCCTGCAGGGCCTTGAACTCCCCGTCCTCCGTGATAATGATCTTCTTCTTGTTGTCCGTCTGGGGCAGGTGCATGTACACCTGGGGGGGCCCACAGGGGAGGTCAACGCTGCAACCCCAGGGGGGCCAGGCAGGAACCCCTCACCCGGCGCCGAGACACGATCACCTCTGGGGCAGGGCGGCTGGTGACACAGAGACCCTTTGCCCAGCGCCGAGATGCAGCCACCTCTGGGGTGGGGCGGCTGGTGACACGGGGACTCCTCGCCCTGTGCCAAGGTGCAGCCACCTCTGGGGCGGGGCAACTGGGGACATGGGGACCCCTCGCCCTGCGCCGAGATGCGGCCACCTCTGGGGCGGGGCGGCCGGTGACACGGGGACCCCTCGCCCAGCACTGGGATGCTGCCGGGACAGGAAGTGAAGGCCATGGTGCGACTGACACTGCAGGGGAGGACAGGGAGTGACCCAACGGGATTCCCCCCCGAGACGGGGCGGGGCCAGGACAACGGGGTTCACACCCGGATTGATGCGACAGGCCCGGGGGGGGGGAGGCCAATGGGGTTCACTGATGCAGACCGTGGTGGTGGGCACCGAGAGGAGAGCGCCCCCTACTGAGCCCTTTGCCTGGCTCCTGCCGCAGAGTGCACCGGGGCTGGCCTAGCCTGGCTCTGTAACTCCCCAGCTGTAGCCCAGTTACCCAGGGTGCCCCGAGCCGGCCTAGCCCCCCCGGAGCTGGCGGAGGCCCCCCACCTTGCTGATCTGCTCGATGCCCTGCAGCGTCATGTCCGTCAGCATGTTGGACTCGATGCAGCGAAGGAAAACGTCGTCGTCCATCTTGTCCACCACTTCCTCCTCCTGCACCACATGGGGAGAGGGGTTGGGTTTGTTTCAGCCAATGCCCCCCCCCGGTGCTCCCCACCCGCAGCCGGGAGAGGCCGGATGCCCCCCCCGCCCCGGGCACCCACCTCCTGCATCTTGTTCTCGTCGCTGTTCATGATGCGGATCCGCAGCACCAGCTTCTCCGCGTTGTCGTCGTTGAAGATGCAGTTCAAGTCATCCCCGAAGCCTGCGGCGGAGAGGGGGAGCCGTCAGCTGCAGCCCCCTTCCTGCCGTGGGTCAGACCCCCTATCCCCAGAGAGCCTCCCAACCCCTTAACCCATCTACCACTTTGGGGTGAGCTCTGATTCTTCAGAGGAAGGTGGAGGGAAAAAAACCCCACGTGGGTGTCTGATTTCCCATAAATGCTTCCTGACCCCCTGTAGGCTGCAGCCTTGAAGCATGAGAGTGGATTGGAATCTGCCTCAAATCCGAGCTGGCGGGGGTGAGGAACACATCTCTGCCCCCCCAGCTGGGCTCCTGCCACCTCGGAAGGGTGCACGGGGGGGAAAGATGGGCCCCGCCCATCGCCCCCCCTCACCGGCGTTGATCTTCTCAGCGATCTGCTCCATGGTGAGCTTGCGGTCGGTCATGTGCTTGCGGTCGAGCTCGACGCGCAGCAGCCAGGGCGAGATGCGGCTCACGTCGAAGTCGGGCATCTCGTAGTAGACGTTGACCCACTCCTGGTCTTCCGCCACCACCGTGCTCTGCGGGTTGGGGTCGTAGTAGATGGCCGTGTTGGCCGTCACCTTGCGCAGTGTCGTGTGCTCCAGCCGGCACAGGATATCCTGCGGGGGAGGGAGACGGGGTGAGGGGGACCCCACACGGCCTCCCCCCGATTGCGCCCCCGAGCAACGCCAGAGCCCCGCGGCGTTACCTTGGCCCGCTCGGCGTCCCGGGCCGACTGCCCCAGCAGGAAGACGGTGAGGGAGGGCGTCTTGGGTTTCTTGGAGATGTTGATGAGCTCCTTGAGGCGGGGCACGCCCAGCGTGACGTTTTTGGCCGAGACGCCGGCGTAGTGGAAGGTGTTCAGGGTCATCTGGGTGGCGGGCTCGCCCAGCGACTGGGCCGCCAGGGCGCCCACCATCTCGCCCGGGTGAGCCTGCGGGAGGGGGAGACGGCATCAGAACCGGAGAGAGGGAGGAACCGGCCCCGCCCTCCTCCCCACCCATTCCCTCAGGCGGCCCGCCCGCACCGGCCCCGCCCTCCTCCCCACCCATTCCCTCAGGCAGCCCACCCGCACCGGCCCCACCCTCCTCCCCACCCATTCCCTCAGGCAGCCCGCCCGCACCGGCCCCGCCCTCCTCCCCCCCCATTCCCTCAGGCAGCCCACCCGCACCGGCCCCGCCCTCCTCCCCACCCATTCCCTCAGGCAGCCCGCCCGCACCGGCCCCGCCCTCCTCCCCACCCATTCCCTCAGGCAGCCCGCCCGCACCAGCCCCGCCCTCCTCCCCACCCATTCCCTCAGGCAGCCCGCCCGCACCGGCCCCGCCCTCCTCCCCACCCATTCCTTCAGTCACCCCGCCCCCACCCGCCTCCCCACCCATTCCCTCAGGCAGCCCACCCGCACCGGCCCCGCCCTCCTCCCCACCCATTCCCTCAGGCAGCCCACCCGCACCGGCCCCGCCCTCCTCCCCACCCATTCCTTCAGTCACCCCGCCCACACCCGCCTCCCCACCCATTCCCTCAGGCAGCCCACCCACACCGGCCCCGCCCTCCTCCCCACCCATTCCCTCAGGCAGCCCATCTCCCCCTGGCCAGACCAACCCCACAGGCCCACCTCCCCCGCCGTGTCCCGCCCGCACCAGCTCCACAAGCGACCTGCCTCTCCCTGCCCCTGGAAGCCAGCAAGGGGCCCATCTCCCCCCAGCGTCCCGGCCGCACCAGCCCATGTCTGCCCACCCTGCCTCCCCCCGGCGCTTACGATGGCCTGGTTGAACTTGGACTCGATCTCGCCCAGCAGCCAGTCGAAGGCCTCCCCGCTGAGCCGGAACTCCTCCACCATGCGCCGGCTGCAGAGGGTGGAGCGCAGGTGGATGTTGAAGAGGAGGGTGGCGTTTTCCTGGGCCTGCCGGCTCAGCGGGTCGTCCCCGTTCACGATCACCAGCTTCTTGCTCAGCTCCTTCACGCCTGCGGGAGGGGGGCAGCGTCAGACACACCCTAGGGTCGCCCCAACACCCCCAGAACCGCCCCAGGCCAGTACACTCCCCCCCCACCCCCCAGAGCCGCCCACGGGCCCCTCAGGCTGGTACACTGCCCCCTGGATCTGCCCCGGGCCGGTACACTCTCCCCTACCCTCCCGGATGGGCTCACAGGCCCCCCAGGCCAGTACACTTCCCCCTGCCCCCTGGATCCGCCCACGGGCCCCTCAGGCCGGTACACTGCCCCCTGTATCTGCCCCATGGCCAGTACACTCTCCCCTGCCTTCCGGATCCGCCCATGGGCCCCCCAGGCTGGTACACTCCCCCCCGCCCCCCAGATCTGCCCAAGGGCACCCCCAGGCCTGTATCCTCCCCTCACCCGGATCAGAACAGAGCAGACCAGACACCCTTGGCCCCCCCCATTGGACCATACTCCAGGCCCTCCCCAAGCCAGCAGAGCCCCCAGACTGGACCCTGGGCATCCTAGGCCAGCACCCCCCAGATTGGAGCCTGGGCCCCTCCAGGCCGGAACTCCCCCCTCCCACCCCGGGAGCCCTGCATCAGCCCACAGGGCCCCAAGGCTGGTATCCTCCCCCACACCCAGATCAGACCAGACCACTGGCCCCTCCCAGTCCAGTCCACACCCCAGCCCCGGCACTGGATTGGACCAGAGGCTCCTCCAGGGTTAATAGCCTCTCCCCTCCAGCACCGGATCCGCCCATGGGTCCGCAAGGCCTCTATCCTACCCCCACCTGGAAGAGGCCCCTCCGGGTGGGGTATTCCCACACCCCCAAAGGTCAGACCCATTGGTCCTGCAACACCCCCCACCCCAGGTCAGTTTCAGGGTCCCCACAGAGGAACCCCCCCCACTCCCCAGGCTGTCCCAGTATGCCATGGGGCCGGCTGGAGGACCCACCTTCCACCACCTTGATGGGGTGCAGGTCGGAGGGCAGGCGCGCGTTGATGTGGAAGATCTTCTGGGCGTTCCAGATCATGCGAAGCAAGTTGCAGGGCAAGACCACCTGGGGGGGGGGGGGGATGGGACAGCAGCTCGGCACATGGTCCAGTCCAGATCCAGCCTCCGCCCCGTACCCCACTGCTGGGGGCTCAGCACATGGTACAATCCAGAGCCTACCCCCACACTGCCGGGTCCTGAGGTTTAGAGTTAAGAGCAGGGGGGGCTGGGAGCCAGGACTCCTGGGTTCTCTCCCTGGCTCTGGGAGGGGAGTGGGGGCTACTGGTTAGAGCAGGGGGGGCTGGGAGCCCGGACGCCTGGGTTCTCTTCCCAGCTCAGGGAGGGGAGTGGGGGCTGATGGGTTAGAGCAGGGGGGGCTGGGACTCCTGGGTCCCGCGCTGACCCGCTCACCTTGCTGTCGCCGGTGGGGAAGATGACCCGTAGCACCTCGCGGTCCTCACGCATCTTCTCGAACTCCCTCTCCAGCTCGTTCTGGATGTGTGCGTTGCTCAGGATGTCCTTCACCATTTCCTCCTGCAGGGTGCGCCGCAGCGCCCGCTCGTTGGTGTAATCAAACTTGAACCTGAGGGAGGGGGAGAAGGGCCAGGAGTGAGAGCTGCCGGGGCGGTGGGGGCTCTGCCCCACACTCCCACCCCGCTGGTGACACAGGGACCCCTCGCCTGGCACCGAGATGCAGGCACCACTGGGGCGAGGTGGCTGGTGACACAGGGGCCCTTCACCTGGCACTGAGAGGCGGCCACCTCTGGGGCGGAGGGGGAGCGGGGAAAGGCACCCCACACGCACAGGGCGAGGTTCGCTCACTTCTTCTCGAAGGCCTTGTTGGAGGGCTTGAGGGTGGCCAGGTTCTGGAACTCGACGCTCTCCCCAGCCAGCCCGTCCTCCCCGTACCGCAGCTGGACCACCTGGTTGATGGAGTTGCGCACGGTGGCGTCGTATTTCACCATCACCGACTCCATGGATTTGATCAACCGCCGCTGGATGTACCCTGGGGACGGGGAAGTGGGCATCAGCGGGGGGGGGCCCCGACAGCACAGGCACTGCCAGCTAGATACCCGCAAGCAGCCCCCTGGCACCCCCATATTCACCAGCCACGAGTTCTCAGTACACACGGGACACCAACTCCGACAAAGGATCTTCCCAGCAAGCGGGAACAAGCTGTAAAAAAACGGGGAAGCTCCCCCCACAACTCAACACCTGTCTGGGGAACCAAGACTGAACCGGGGAGGTGGGTCCCGGCCGGAGAGATTTCTGGGTATGGAAGGTCTGTGACCCGCTTCTGCCGTCTCGCACGCCTGTCCGGTTGATAGCACTAGAATTGCGGGTTTTAAGTTGTTTTTCAACAACGACGCTCGCTACTTATAATGACAAAATCAGTCCATCGTTAATAAATCCGTTTGGTTGTTTTTTGGTTCGTTTTTTTTTTAAAACCGAAAACGGTGCGTTTTGCTTGACGTGCCAAGGGAAAGCTGCTCAGGAACAAAACCTGGAGCGCTGTCGTCTGCGCAAGGGGCGGACTGGGTGCTAAATGTACACTGGCCGGGCCTCTGACTGGGGCAGGATGGGGGTCCTAGGCTGGGTGGGGGGGAGGGAGAGGGCGGGAACCAGCTGGAGCCTCACCATTGAGTGGCTGGTGAAAAGCCTTCGTGTAAACTCAGCCGGGTGTGAACATTTGTGCGAGTGCAGGACCTGGAGGGGTTTGCAGCTTGTCGCAGTATCTCAGCAAGAGGGGCCAGCCCTGCCTGCCAGGGGAGAGCGCCCCCTGCTGAGCCCCCCCGCCCCGCCCCACAGCGCCCCCCCGGCAGCAGCCTCTCACCGGTCTCGGCTGTCTTGACGGCCGTGTCGATGAGGCCCTCGCGCCCGCCCATGGCGTGGAAGAAGAACTCGGTGGGCGTCAGGCCGGCCAGGTAGGAATTCTCCACGAAGCCCCGGCTCTCGGGGCCGTAGTCGTCCTTGATGAAGTGGGGCAGCGTCCGGTGCTTGAACCCGAACGGGATGCGCTTCCCCTCCACGTTCTGCTGGCCCACCACGGCAATGACCTGGGGGGGAAGGGCGGGGAGAGTGACCCCAGTGCCAACCCTGGTCCCGGCACCCCCAATAGATGGGGATTCCCCAGCTTGTGTCTCGGGGGCCCCCCCATTTCACTTGAGGTGACACCCCACTGGCCAAGCCAGGCCTGGGTCTCCCCCCTTCACCCAGCCCCCCAAAGTCTCAGCTCTCACCCACTGGCCCCGTGGGATGGATCCCCTGCACACCGAGATCAACCACCCCCCATTGTGCCAGGGGACTTCACAGGTCCCTACCGACCATGATCTGCAGCTGGGACTGAGGGGCTTGAACAAATCCCATTCTGGGGGTTCCCCAGGTCCAGACAGAGGGGTTCCCCCAGCTCTGCACACATGGTTCCCCAGATCTGTCTGTGGGCTTCCGTGATGTTTTTCCCCGCACACCCAGCCCTATAGATCCTATGAGAGGTTGGGGACAAGGTGACAAGTTACCACTGGATGGGTGGGGGTGTCTGAGAGCCCCGCCCTCAACCCAGGGGGTGGGGCTGGAGAAGGTCCCTCCCACCATCCCAATGCAGGGGGCGGAGCTTGGAGAAGGCCCTGCCCACTCCCACCTTCCCAATCCAAGACCCCTCCCATGTTCCCAAGCTAGGAGGCGGGGCTGGAAGGAGACCCAAGCCAGGGGCAGGGCTGGGAGAAGGCCCCTCCCACTCCGTGGGTTCTAGCCCCGGCCCAGCCAGCAGCACCCACCTGCGAGATGTTGATCTTGGAGCCCTTGGCCCCCGACACCACCATGGATTTGAAGTTGTTGTACTCGGACAGGGACTTCTGGGCGGAGGAGCCGGTCTTGTCGCGGGCGTCGTTCAAGATGCGGTTCACCTGGTTCTCGAAGGTCTGCCGCAGCGTGTTGCCCGGCGTGGGCTCCAGCTCGTTGTTGTGAGCCTTCTCGATCACCTGGGGAGCGGCACGGGGTGAGAGCTGGGGGCCCCCAAAACCCACCGCCAGCCCTGCTCCCAGAGGGGCCTCTGGTGGGCTGATCCCAGCCCCCTGAAACCCAGCTCCCAAAACCCAGTCGCCACATCCCTCCACTGCTCCCCAAACCCAGCCCCCCCGGAAATTCAGTCTCCGTATCCCTCTACTATGCCCAAACCCAGCCTCCCCCCAAACCCAGCCCTCCACACCCCTTCACTGCCCCCAATCCCAGCCCCCAGAAACCCAGCCCCCCACAGCTGCCAAAACCCAATGTCCACATCTTCCACTACCACCAAACCCAGCCCCCCCGAAACTCAGCCTTCACTGCCCCCAAAACCCAGCCTCCACACCCCTTCACTTCCCCCAAACTCAGCCACCCACAGCCCCCAAAACCCAGCCCCCCACAATCCATCCTCAAAACCCATCTGCCGACCCCCATACCTAGCCCCCCACAACCCATCCTTCTCCATCCCCACCACCCAAAAAACAGCCCCACACAACCCAGCTCCACCACCTCCCCAACCCTCCCCCCCAAATCGCAGACCCCCCACAACCCATCCACCAACCCCAGACCACCACTGCCCCCCCCACCCCAGGACAAAGGGGCCAGGCTGGCTCTCCCTCCCCCAATCCCCCCATCCCTGGCACCTCTATGACGTCCTGCTTGGCTTTCTTGATGGTGTTCTGAATATCCTGGTATGTCTTTGCATCAGCAATGGAGTCCCCAATGCCGATGGTGTGACCTGGGGGGGGGGAGGGAGGGGAGAGAGAGAGAGAATAGTCAGACCTGGCCCCCCACCCCCCGGATCCACTTGCGGGGTCGGGGGGGTCTGGTCTCCCAAGGCTCATGACCCACCTCCAGAAAGCAGCCATGTAGGATAGGGCTGGGAGCCAGGACTCCTGGGTTCTCCCCCCAGCTCTGGAAGGGGAGTGGGGATTAGTGGTTAGAGCCAGGGGGCTGGGAATCAGGGTCCTTCCTGACATCGGGTGATCCCCCTTTGCCTCGGAGACCGGAAGGCGTTCAGTGCGTGGACTATCTCCATCTGTGCAACCCCTGGCCTGACGGGGCCCCGGTCTCTGTCGGGGGGGGGGGGGTGTCCATGCAGAGCCCCGCCCAGTTCCTTTCTGCAGGAGCCCCGTCGACAAGGGGCCGGAGCACGGCACCTGCCGGCTGATTCAGAAGCAGGCGCTCGGGGGTGGGAAGCTGCCTCCAGGGACCCAAGGCGGGGGGGGCTCCCCCCGGACTCACCCTCGATGAGAAGCCAGTTGTTGACGACGGTCTGGATGTTGCTATAAAAGAGACGGGTGGTGTCGTGCCCCATCTCCAGGTAGGAGATGTGCACCAGGGAGCCCGCCGAGGTGCCGAGCGATTTCTTACATAGGATACCCATGATCAGTTCCCCGTTCTCCACGATCACCTGGCGGGAGCGGAGCGGGACAGTCAGATCTCGTCCCCGCATGGGACGTTGTGAAGCTTGGCTAGGCTGAGGAACCGGGTGGAACAGAAACCTCGCAGGAGACAGCCCTACATAATGGGAACTGCTGATTTACTAAGGCATCTGCTTTGATCTGTTCACTATCTCCGATTATCATTTAAAATCCGCCTCTCGTAGTTCAATCCAGTTATTTTTTGGTTCAGTTCAAAAGCTGTGTACATCTCCCACCACATGAGAGAGGGGGTGCATTTTCTGAGCTTGCATGATGCAGATGGTTCTGTACAGCGCAAGCCAATATAATTTGGGGTTCACAGGTGTCAGAGTGTGGGGGAGTCAGGGCACTGCACTTCCCACTCCCTGCAATTCACTGTGACTCTCAGCCAGCCAGTAAAACAGAAGGTTTATTAGACAGGAACACAGTCCAAAACAGAGCTTGTAGGTACAGAAAACTGGACCCCTCAGTCAGGTCCATCTTGGGGGGTAGGAAGTCCAGACCCCAGTGCTGGGCCTCCTTCTGTTTCCCCAGCCAACTCCAAACTGAAACCCCCTCCAGCCCCTCCTCTGGCCTTTGTCTCTTTCCGGGACTAGGGGTCCACCTGATCTCTGTTTTCCAACCCCTTCAGCTGGCACCCTGCAGAGGAGGGAGCAAGGCCATCCGTTACCAGGAGACAGAGTGTCAGCCATTCTCTATGCAGACACCATCACACCTGCCCTCTAGGGCTCTGCAACAATCACACACCCTTATCCCACTACCTAGATATACAAGAAAAACATAGGAGAAACTGAGGCACCCCCACAGTAGTCAGAGAAAACATTAAGAATATTCCCACTTCATGACAGCAATTTGTATAAAAAGCGGCGTACATCACCACATGAGAGAGGGGGCGCATTTTCTGAGCTTGCGCAGTGCAGATCGGTCTGTACAGCGCAAGCCAATATAATTTGGGGTTCACATACACAAGAGCGCTGGGCATCCCCTACCTGAGTTCTTCCACAGAGAGCTGATTGGAGACTCTGTGATTCGACAGCTGGGGGTCTGCTGAGAAGGGGCTTGAGAGCCTGGCACAGTGAAGGGAGGGCCCAGTGACACCCCGGGGGGAACCCGTCACCCTGTCCTGGGCAGGTACCTTGGTGTCGCCGGGTGAGATGTGCTTGTAGGGCCCGCTGTCCTCGTCATCGGGGTGGGTGCTGTGCGTGCGGATGCAGTTGATGTGGCCCGGGATGATGAGGGAGAAGATCTGTTTGCCCGTCCAGAGCGGGCGGGGTTTGAGGATGGCCGGCTGGGGCACCTTGCCGTCCCAGGTGGACAGGAACATCAGCAGGTTCATCACCTCGCCCTGGTGAGACGGGGGGGAGAGTGTGAGGAGGGGGACACTGGCCCCGCCCTCCCCTGGCCCAGCGCCCTCCCCCCCGGGGAACTGCACCCGGCCGCCCGCTCACCCGCTCCAGGAAGACGTCTCGCTTGGTGAACTTGCGGACGGCCGTGAGGGTGTCCTGCACGATACCCATGACGGGCCGGTTGGACTGGGGGGTGACGATCATGCGGGGCACCATGGCCAGCTCCTGGATCTCCGCCCGTGTCTCCAGCGACTGGGGCAGGTGCAGGTTCATCTCGTCCCCGTCAAAGTCGGCATTGTAGGGGGTGGTCACGCTATGGGGGGGAACGGAGCCCGTGAGGGGGGGAATGCCACTGAGTACTACCGGGGGAGGGGGGCTCTGCCTGGCAGATCAGCCCCCCACAGCAGCTGGGGTCCCATCGGGGGCTGGGTTAGCAGACAAGCAACACTGCACCTGCACCCACCAGCTTGTGGGGGCTCCCACACACATGGGAGGGCACGGGGACACCCGGATCGGGGGGATTGAAAGCCCAGGCGGGGAGGGGAGGGGTACAGCCCGCGGCCCCCACACCTGAGGTTGAGGCGGAAAGTGGACCAGGGCAGGATTCGCACCCGGTGCCCCATCATGGACATCTTGTGCAGCGTGGGCTGCCGGTTGAAGATCACGATGTCTCCATCACACATGTGCCGCTCCACCTGGGGAGGGACGGGGGGCGGGAGAGGTGTGAGTGGGGCGGGTCACCCCAGGCAACCAAGTGACCCCCGCCCTGCAGACCCCACCCACAGACCCCGCCCCTCTCACCCAGCCTCCTGTCCCCAGAAATCCCATTCCCAAACCCTTCCCCAGCCAAACTCTCCCAAGACCCTATCCCCACTCCACCTGCCCAACACTAATGCCCCAGAGACCCCATCCCTCAACCCTCTCGCCCCAGAGACCCACCTCCTGACACCCTTCCCCCAACCACCGCCCCCAAAATCCCCTCCCCCAATCTGAACCACACCCTGTCCCCATACAACCCCCCCAATCTGAACCCTCCCCATCCCCCCTTTTTAAGATGTTGAGACCCCCCGCCACAGGGGTCATGGGCAGGCTCTCTGGCAAACCAGGGAAGTGATCGCCCTGAAAGCCAGGCATCGCCTCCCATCCGGGGGCACTCGAGTCCTCCCTGGGCCAGGCTGCACCCACCTTGTAGCCAATTTGCAGGTGGAGGTCACTGGGCTTGGGGTGGAAGCGCAGGTCGATGCGGTCACTGTTGTCTCGGATGATGTACTTGGCCCCCGGGTACTGGCTGTTACCCCTGCGTACCAGCTCCTGGAGCCTGGGGGTGGGAGGGATGAAGTGGTGTTAGCAGGGGGGTGCTGGTCCCCCCTTTCCCCCAGCCCCGCCACCCCCCCGGACTCGCCGGCCGCCCCACCTGTCTATGTTGAAGGGCGTGACGATCTCAGCGAAGGTCATGTTGGCCGCGATGGAGCGGGGCACCCCCACCTGGTCGATGGAGAGGTTGGGGTCCGGGGTGATGACTGTCCGGGCGGAGAAATCCACCCGCTTCCCCATGAGGTTCCCCCGCACGCGCCCCTCTTTTCCCTTCAGCCGCTGCTTCAGGGACTTGAGGGGACGCCCTGATTTCTGCATAGCCTGCCGGGGGAGGAAGGAGGGGATTAACTGGGTTCGGATGCTCCCCAAGGGCTGTGCTGGCAGATCAGGGGAGCAATAGGTAAAGCAGGGCACGCAGGAACCACCCTCATCATTAATGTGGAGATGCCGCCCACCAAGACTACAAGTCCCAGCATGCAACGCTGGGCCACAAGCCAAGCCAGGGACTGCGAATCCCAGCATGCACTCCTGCACCTTGATCCAACTGGCCCAGCAGGGACACCGCCCTGCAGACTGCTCTTCATTACAAGCCATGCCAACTATGCCCAGACATATGTTGGACTGCCAACGCATGGGGTAAAACATCCCAGCATGCAGTGCTTTCTCATTGGCTGAGCAGAGGAGCAGGACTATGAAGACAACAAACCCCAGCATGCACCAGGCAGGGGCACAGACTACAAGTCCCAGCATGCACTGCATGGCTCCCAACACAGCTAGGAGAGCTGGGCTCACCCGGGGCAGGCCAGGCAGCTCGTTGTCCACCATGGTAGCCACGTGGAACTGCAGCAGCTTGACGTCCTCAGCAATGACGTGGGCGGCCGCCCCGTTCTGCTCATTGCGCCGCAGCTGGTTGTTGATCTTCACCACATCCGCCAGCTTGTGGGTCAGATCGTCCTGAGAGCGGGGGAGACAGTGGGAGTCAGGGAGCGGCCCTGTCCCTATCCCAGCACTGCGAGACAACCCAGGAGTCCTGGCTCCCAGCCCCGCCCCCGCTTTAACCAACCAGCCCCCACTCCCCTCCCAGCACCCGGGGAGAGAACCCAGGAGTCCCGGCTCCCGCCCGGGGCCAACCTGGTTCCTGGCTGAGCCCTGCATAACCACAGCGGGCCGGACAGAGAGCGGGGGCACGGGCAGGACGGTGCAGATCATCCACTCGGGCCGGGCATACTTGGGCTCCATGCCCAGGATGAAACACTCCTCGTCCGAGATGCGCTTGAAGATCTCGTGCACCCGCTCCGGGCTGAGCAAGATTTTCTTCTCCTGCGAATCCTCGTTGACGTGTTTCCACTCAGCGTAGAGCTCCAGCCCGGTGCGCCGGATGCGGGGCTGGTACCGCCCGCAGCCACCGTGACCCTGCATGGGGGAGGGAGGGAGTCCCGGTCAGGATGAGTGTGGTCATCCTATTTGTATGAATGTATCACTCTTGTATCTGAACCTAGGAATATAAAATATAACTCTGATGTCCTATTGTGATCATGCAAAGTGGGGGCCATTAATGGCAGTTTGGAAACTTGATGGCTCCCATTAACCAGGGCAATTGACTGTAGATGGCTCTGTTTACTTGTAAGTCATCCTGACATGTGATCACATCATCTGGTACTGGAATCCATCTTGAACCAGGGTGCTTTTCCATTTAGAAGGAGGGGGTGGGGACCCAGAGAGGGACAAAGGATTGTGCCAAAGCTATACATGGAGGTGAAACAGAACAAAGGGGGCTGCAGTCATGAGAAATCCCCTAGCTACCACCTGAGCTGGAACAAGGACAGTACCAGGGGAAGGATTGGACCCAGACTAGGAAGGAGTCTAGTCTGTGAAGGAAGCTTATTGGAACATCTCTGAGAATGAGATTTACCTGTATTCAGTTTTCTACTGTATTAGGCTTAGACTTGTGTGGTTTTGTTTTATTTTGATTGGTAATTTACTTTGTTCTGTCTGTTATTACTTGGAACCACTGAAATCCTACTTTTTCTACTTAATAAAATCACGTTGGCTTATTAATTAACCCAGAGCAAACAATTAATTTCTGGGGGAGTAAACAGCTATGCATCTCTCTCTACCAGTGTTAAAGAGAACGGACAATTTATGACGATTGAGTTGGGGGATTGGTCCTGCTTTGAGCAGGGGGTTGGATTAGACGTCTCCAGAGGTCTCGTCCAACCCTGATATTCTAGGATTCTATGAGTTTAACATGTATAAGCTTTATACAGGGTAAAACGGAATTATTTGGGGTTTGGATCCCATAGGGAGCTGGGTATCTGGGCGCTGGAGACATGAACACTTCTTAAGCTGTTTTCAGTTAAGCCTGCAGCTTTTGGGGGACATGGTTCAGACCTGGGTGTGGGTTTGTAGCAGGCTAGCATGTCTGGCACAACCGGGCAAGGTTCTGGAGTCCCAAGCTGGCAGGGAAAAAAGGCTCAGAGGTAATTCCAGCCCATCAGGTGGCAGTTCCCAAGGGGGTTTCTATGGCCCAACCTGTCAAACCCTCTCTACCTTCTCCTTGGTCAGGTCCTCGTCGCCGTCAGGCTGCTCTACCCCGAACTTGTTGTCCATCTCCTCCCCGCCCTCGCAGATGTTCTTGCCTTTGCAGAGATCGTAGACGTGGGTCAAGCGCTTCTTGGGCTGCCCCTTCGACTTGCCCAGGATGTCCTTGATCTTTGGGTTGTTCTGCACAGGGGGAGAGACACTGGGGGGTGACCCAGGGACCCACAGATGCACAGTGAGGGGTGTGGCAAGGTGGATGGGGATGGGTCTATGGCAGAGGTCCCCAAAGTGTGGGAGGCTTGGAGGAATGTCCAGGGGGCATGGCAGGGAGGGAGCACCGCCTAGACCCTCCCTGCCCCCAACTTTGGTGCAGCCCCAGACCCCTTACCCCAGTCCATGTCCCCCACCCCACCGCTGCATCCCTGCTCCAGGCCTCAGCCCCACCCCCAGCTGCAGCTCCAGCCCTCTTGCCCCTGTCCGCATTCCCCCACCCCATCTCCGAGCCACGTTCCTGCCCTGGCCCTTGCGAGGCTTCGCCCCTGCCCCCAGCCCCCTTATCCTGTCCCAGTCCTTACCCTATCCCAGGGCCGCGGATCTGCTCCCGGCCCCAGACCCACCCCCAGCCTCGGCCCCCTTACTCCTGTGTGTGTCCCCACCCCACCGCAAAGCCTCCCAGTCCCAGTTGAAGCCTCAGCCCCCTTACCCATCTGCATCACCGCTCCCCGCCAGGCATGGACAGAGGTAACGGGGGGCGTGACCCTCAAACGTTTGGGGACCACTGGTGTATGGTCTTATAGAGGAAGTGGGAGCGGATGAGGGACTCATTTCAGGGTGGGGAGGGGATGATTTCCACTGGGGGGGCAATCAAAGCGGGGACAATTGTCCTGGGGCCCCGAGCACAGCGAACCACCCTTCAAAAGAAAAGCCCTCTGTGTAAAGAAAGCGATCCAGCCGGGCAGGGATCAAGGGTGGCTGGAGATCAGAGGGGGGCCTACGAGCGGGAGGCCTGGCCCCTGGGCCCCCGCGGGGAGTCAGGTCGGCTCACCGAGTCCACCAGCAGCTTGGAGCAGAAGAAGCAGACACAACGCAACACCTTCATGGTCTTCCCCAAGAAGCCCACATGGAAGACAGGCTTGGCCAACTCGATGTGGCCAAAGTGGCCCGGGCACTCAGTCATGTTCCCTGTGGGGAGAGTGGCCCCGGTGAGCGCCGCAGCCATGGCACCCCAGAAACACTGATGTCGGGGGCACTCCCGTGCTGCGGGCTGGCAGGCAGCCAACAGCACTGGTCAACCAACGCAGCAGGTACCTGCCTGGGAAGGTTTGGGTTTTGGGGTGTACAGCTCAGGGGGGCAGGGAATGGGGCCTGTCCCCTCTAGGGGTCTCCGGCTCCCATCCGGCCCCAGGGCAGGGACTGGCTGGTTCAGAGGGGCAGAGATCTCAGCCCCCAGGGGACACCAGGCTGGCATCTCCCCCACACCGCACTCAGGAGAGAGGCCTGTCCATCTTACCTGCACACGTCTGGCACCGGCCCGTCTTCTCGATCACTCCTTGCCGGGGATCCATCAAGCCCCCCAGCTTGGGGCGGCCCCCCTCCGTCGTCTCAGGGTACTTGATCCCCCCCTCCGTCACTGACATCCGTTTCTGGGAGGGTACAAAACGGAAACGGAGGGTCAGGCTTGTGCAGAAAGCAGCACCACACACAGAGGAAACTGAGACAGGTGCCGGAGCGGCAGCAGGGTGGGCTGTCAGCCTGGATGACGCTGCATGTGGGGGTCTTCTGGATTATCAGAAGCCCAGGATGTTTCATGATGGGTCCAACCTCTATCCCAATATCCTGTCTCCAGAGCTAAATGCTGGATTTTGCTCTGGGGCTAAATTTCTTAACCTCCAGCAACGCCCCAGAACATGACATTTTACCCCTTTGGTTTGCATCCTTATGAAACCAGGGCTAGGATTCCTGTCAACACCTAGCAGTTTGTAAAGACTGCCTCCATTTCATGTGGCATGGAGTTCCACAGATTAATTTGCATTGTTAAGCCTCCCACACCCAGCACCAACCTATAATTAACTCCCTGCTTTAAACCTGCCAGGGCTTTCAAACTAAATCAGGTCAGGATCTTCAGAAAGCTAAATCTAGTGGCTCCCGGTAAGTCAAGGAGCTGGTAACTTTGCATTCCTTACAGACCACATTTCACCAGCAAGGGCTAAGATAAATTAAGGATCCATCAAAAAATCCCCTTCCAATTTGCCGTTGTAAGATTTAACTGATCATAGACTGAACCACTACGTATGAACCTAAAAATGAAGCTGTGTACAAACTTCAAAAACTGAACTCTGGGTTTCTGAAAACTCAGTATTAGCATTTGCCTGCCTAGTTCTTTTTGGTTACTATTTTTCGACCTGTCTTCACTTCAAACACACTTAAAAACTACTGCACCAGGAAAACGGGTGATCAAACCATTTCTGATTTTTAAGACGGTTGGCTTTTCGTATGGCCAATTACACTAGCAACCTCGCCGAGAAAAACCAGTACAAAATGTTGAAATGTGGCAGGAAGATGACAAAATTTGGCAGGATTTGAGGCGAGATACAGCACCTGAAATTACTTGGAATTGATTTTTAAAATCAGTTGGTAGCATCACTTTCAAAGGGATCTGAGCGTTAATACGACACTCTGCAAACCGCATCCAAAAATGTTTTGAACGAATTAAACCAGAAACATTAGCACCACGATTCCATCTGCCTCCAGTTCCATCCCCCGTATATTAAATCTCGGCACACGAATGCAATCTGTGTGAAATATCTCCCAGCCCCCAAACACCACCACAACAGTGTCACAAAGATCTATGTTGCTCCCAGAGTCTGGGAACAAACTGCACAAAACATCCAATTTTGCCCCGACAGTCGTACACCTGTCTGTCCCAGTCCGTATTCCACAGCACCCCCTCATTATCTCAGTTGCAAGCACCCCCATTTGTACACCCCAAAACTTGGTCCCACTTTTCCACACTCAATTAGGTTACTAGCCACAAGTATCCTTCACCTCCACACCCCAGTTATTTCATGCACCCTGTCAATTTCCCATACCCCATAGCTGTTCCATGTACCCCAAGTCCAACGTATGCACACCAGGGTGGATAAAAACTTAAAAAAATCAAATTTTTTTGATAAAAAGTTTTAATTAAGATATGTTATAGCTCAAAGACATCTCATCATGAAATACAGATTATAAATCCTAATTCTATAGTAGGAAACAATATATTTAAATCATGTTTAAGAAACATTTTGTAAATGAGTTCCAATAATTCATGGATTAGTGACCCAATCTTACGGGGTTCCAGGGGCTTCTGTACCGATTATTGAGGTTAATCTTCCTATCTACCCAATGGGACTCAGTGCTCAGTCTAGAAGATACCATCAGAGATGCTTAGTTTTGAAGTTCTCAAACTGTGGATTTGTGTCTCCAGAAATCTTAAATTTAAACCAAAAATTGTTTTAAACAAATAAATATATGGAGATGAGAAATAACAGACCTCAACCCTACTGTCCCTCTGCAAATTTGCGTAGACCAAGTCAATCCCTTACCTCTCTCTAATAGTCTGGAGATCAATGTGAGAAGCGAGGGACATAAGCTTGTTTTGTTAAAATATTATATGCTGTTGAAGAAAAAAATCCAGACTACTTAAGGTCGTTGTTTTAGTTAAATAAAACAATTTAAACGTCTGTCTGGTGATTTTCTCCTCCTAACAGCCTGGCAAGAAAATCCTCCAAATATTAACGATTAACCTGTTGTATTGGAGATTGTTCACCTCCCAGTGACCACATAAATATCTGCTTCAATTACCTTTGATAAATGAAATAACCAAACAATTATTCATTTTCTGATATAGCTGTAAAACTCCTCTGAAAAGTTTTCCAAATAAATCACTGTTTAAAAATGTATCGTGTGCACCTTCTAAAAATGAAACCTACATCTATCTCCGAGTTGTGAAGAATATGCATTAAGGTTATAACAACCGACAAGAACACACTTTTATGCAGACTTGATTAAATCAAGTCTTCCCGACTACTAATTTAAATCAAATACACTTCCACTCCCCAAACCTGCTCCTTTCCCAGCAAACTCACATTCATCCCCTCCTCCCCCCACGCCCCATGTAACCCAATTCCCCCACACGCATGGCACACCCCCCTAAAGCTTGTCACCCTAAATGTATTGCATACGTTCCATTTATAATGCAGACACTACCAAAGAGGCCTTGGGTCTCTGCAATCTTGTTACATACACCCCCCTTGCATACTGCAAGGGTCCCACACGCCCCCTCACTGTACATAGCACCCCTCCATGGTCCCTCACTCCAATGCAACCACCTCAACAGCATCACTGTGCAATGCAGACCCCCAGATAACACTACACTCTGCAGCATACCCCTATTTCACTGCACAGCCCTTCACTCTCTGTACCCCAGGTGCACTGCAGTTCCTCACATTCCAGCAAGTCCCCCAGCAGCACTACATTGTGTAATGCACCCCCAGTGCAATGCACAGCATCTTCCCTCCAATGCACCCCCAAACATTACGTTTTGCACAGCCCTTGTACACCTTCACACTGTGCAACACACTGCTTCCTGCACTCCCAGATACCACTATGCTGCGCAATGGAACCCCTAGAACACAGCTCCCCCAAACCTCCAATGAACCCCCAGACATCACTACGTTGTGCAATGCACCCCCAGATACTCCACTGTCAAATGCCCCCAACCTCTCATACACCCCCAAATAGCACTCCTCTGTGCAATGTACTCTCTAATGCAATGCACCACCAGATAACACTAAGCTGTGGAATACACTGTCTAGTGCAACGCACAGCCCCCACTCCCAATGCACCCCCAGATACTCCACTGTCAAATGCCAATCACCCATACACCCCCAAATAGCACTCCTCTGTGCAATGTACTCTCTAATGCAATGCACCCCCAGATAACACTAAGCTGTAGAATACACACTCTAGTGCAACGCACAGCCCCCACTCCCAATGCACCCCCAGATACTCCACTGTCAAATGCCCCCAACTACCCATGCACCCCCAAATAGCACCCCCCGTGCAATGCACTCCCTAGTGCAATGCACAGCCCCAAATAGCACTAAGCTGTGCAATGCATCGGCCCGCAACGCCAATGCAACCCCCGACACGAAGGCTGTCAAATGCACCCCCTTGTGCAATGCACCCCCCCACCTCCCATGCACCCCCAAATACACCTACGCTGTGCAATGCACCCTCCCCTTTGCCCCCGGGCACCCACCATCTCATCGGGACTGAGGATGCCGAACTGCACGCGCTTGATGGTGCGCAGCGGGCACGCGCTGTCCCCGGAGGGCGGCCCCCCGTGCATGGCGGATCACGTGACGCGGCCGCGCGCCGCGGCGGCCTCCTCCGGCGGCAGGAACCGTCTCTCCGCGCCCGCCGCCCTCCGCTTCGCGGGACCGGACCGCTTGCCCCCGGCTTATCGGGGGGGACCCCTCCCGCTACACACACACACCACCCAGCCCCCCGCACGCGCGACCCCGCTCGGCCGCTAGACCCCTCCCTCCGATCCGTCCCCGGCGCGCTCCTCGGCGCGACTGAGCCGCGAGCCGCCGGGAGCCGCCTTATATAGCCTCGCCCCCTCCCTCCCCCGCGCCGCGGGGTGGCCAGGGCCAGGCGGCAGGGGTGAGCACGCACGGGAGGAGGCGTGGTCGCGCACGGGAGGTGGGGCGTGGTCACTGCTGAGACGGAAGCGGTGGCGGGAGGGAGGGAGGAAAGGGGACTGAACCAAGTGCAAAAGCGGGGAGGGGGGGCAAAGCCCGCTGCGTTGTGAGACCCTCCATGTGAAATTGGAGGAGGGGATTTTTGTCCCCTCGTTTACTAGTAAAGGAGGGGCTTGGTACGTCCCGGAACGACCCATCAACCCCATCTTTTAACTAAAATAACAAACCAAAACAAATCTCCCCCTCTCCGGTTGTAATGGTACATGCTCATGACTAATTAACCGACTCTATGAATGATTCATGAGGGCAAGTGAATATGCATGAGTCAGAAGGCAGGGTTGGCCGGAAAAGGCCGGAGATGGCCGAGCGCTGCGCCTCCTGGGGAGCCCGTCGGGCCTGGGAGCGAAGTCGAGGCTCGGAGGGCGGCGGCGCGGCGCGGGGGGAGGGGTTCGAACGCTCCGCGCGCGGCCCTGCGGAGCCAGGGGCCTCGCGTGAGCCGCCGGCCGGGGGAGGCGCCCCGCGGCCCGGACGCGCGGGCTGGGAAAGGCCGCGGCTCGGGCCTTCGCCCGGAGCCAAATCCCAGCGCGGGCCCGGGGGGGAATCGGGGGCACAGCTCGGTTAGGGGCCGAGGGGATGGGGGCGGGGGCACTGAGTGGTTAGGGGTCGGGGGTGGGGGGCACTGCCCGGTTAGGGGCCAGGGGGATCTGGGGGCGGGGGCACTGAGTGGTTATGGGCGGGGGGATCTGGGGGCGGGGGGGCACTGCCCGGTTAGGGGCTGGGGGGATCGGGGATCTGGGGGCGGGGCCACTGCCCGGTTAGGGGCTGGGGGGATCTGGGGGCGGGGGGGCACTGAGTGGTTAGGGGCCGGGGGGATCTGGGGGCGGGGGCACGGAGTGGTTAGGGGCGGGGGGGATCTGGGGGCGGGGGGGCACTGCCCGGTTAAGGGCCGAGGGGATGGGGGCGGGGGCACTGAGTGGTTAAGGGCGGGGGGGCACTGCCTCGTTAGGGGCCGGGGGGATCGGGGGGCGGGGGCACTGAGTGGTTAGGGGCCGGGGGGATCTGGGGGCGGGGGCACGGAGTAGTTTGGGGGCGGGGGGGCACTGCCCGGTTAGGGGCTGGAGGGATCGGGGGGCGGGGGCACGGAGTGGTTAGGGGCTGGGGGGATCTGGGGGCGGGGGGGCACTGCCCGGTTAAGGGCCGAGGGGATGGGGGCGGGGGCACTGAGTGGTTAAGGGCGGGGGGGCACTGCCTCGTTAGGGGCCGGGGGGATCGGGGGGCGGGGGCACGGAGTGGTTAGGGGCCGGGGGGATCTGGGGGCAGGGGGGCACTGCCCGGTTAGGGGCTGGGGGGATCTGGGGGCGGGGGGGCACTGAGTGGTTAGGGGCCGGGGGGATCTGGGGGCGGGGGCACGGAGTGGTTAGGGGCCAGGGGGATCTGGGGGCGGGGGGGCACTGCCCGGTTAAGGGCCGAGGGGATGGGGGCGGGGGCACTGAGTGGTTAAGGGCGGGGGGGCACTGCCTCGTTAGGGGCCGGGGGGATCGGGGGGCGGGGGCACTGAGTGGTTAGGGGCCGGGGGGATCTGGGGGCGGGGGCACGGAGTAGTTTGGGGGCGGGGGGGCACTGCCCGGTTAGGGGCTGGGGGGATCGGGGGGCGGGGGCACGGAGTGGTTAGGGGCTGGGGGGATCTGGGGGCGGGGGGGCACTGCCCGGTTAAGGGCCGAGGGGATGGGGGCGGGGGCACTGAGTGGTTAAGGGCGGGGGGGCACTGCCTCGTTAGGGGCTGGGGGGATCGGGGGGCGGGGGCACGGAGTGGTTAGGGGCCGGGGGGATCTGGGGGCAGGGGGGCACTGCCCGGTTAGGGGCTGGGGGGATCTGGGGGCGGGGGGGCACTGCCCGGTTAGGGGCCAGGGGGATCTGGGGGCGGGGGCACGGAGTGGTTAGGGGCCGGGGGATCTGGGGGCGGGGCCACTGCCTGGTTAGGGGCTGGGGGGATCTGGGGGCGGGGGGGCACTGCCCGGTTAAGGGCCGAGGGGATGGGGGCGGGGGCACTGAGTGGTTAAGGGCGGGGGGAAACGGCCTCGTTAGGGGCTGGGGGGATCGGGGGGAGGGGGCACGGAGTGGTTAGGGGGCGGGGGGATCTGGGGGCGGGGGGGCACTGCCCGGTTAGGGGCCGGGGGGATCTGGGGGAGGGGGCACGGAGTGGTTAGGGGCCGGGGGGATCTGGGGACGGGGGGGCACTGCCCGGTTAGGGGCCGAGGGGAAATGGGGGTTGGGGGCACTGAGTGGTTAGGGGTCGGGGGTGGGGGGCACTGCCTGGTTAGGGGCCAGGGGGATCTGGAGGCGGGGGGGCACTGCCCGGTTAGGGGCCGAGGGGATCGGGGGGCGGGGGCACGGAGTGGTTAGGGGCTGGGGGGATCTGGGGGCGGGGGGATCAGGGGGCGGGGGCACTGAGTGGTTAGGGGCCGGGGGGATCTGGGGGCGGGGGGGCACTGCCCGGTTAGGGGCTGGAGGGATCGGGGGGCGGGGGCACTGAGTGGTTAGGGGCCGGGGGGATCTGGGGGCGGGGGGCACTGCCCGGTTAGGGGCCGGGGGGATCTGGGGGCGGGGGCACGGAGTGGTTAGGGGCTGGGGGGATCTGGGGGCGGGGGCACTGAGTAGTTTGGGGGCGGGGGGGCACTGCCCGGTTAGGGGCTGGAGGGATCGGGGGGCGGGGGCACGGAGTGGTTAGGGGCTGGGGGGATCTGGGGGCGGGGGGGCACTGCCCGGTTAAGGGCCGAGGGGATGGGGGGTGGGGGCACTGAGTGGTTAAGGGCGGGGGGGCACTGCCTCGTTAGGGGCTGGGGGGATCAGGGGGCGGGGGCACTGAGTGGTTAGGGGCTGGGGGGATCGGGGGGCGGGGGGGCACGGAGTGGTTATGGGCGGGGGGATCTGGGGGCGGGGGGGATCGGGGATCTGGGGGCGGGGCCACTGCCCGGTTAGGGGCTGGGGGGATCTGGGGGCGGGGGGGCACTGCCCGGTTAAGGGCCGAGGGGATGGGGGGCGGGGGCACTGAGTGGTTAAGGGCGGGGGGGCACTGCCTCGTTAGGGGCCGGGGGGATCGGGGGGCGGGGGCACTGAGTGGTTAGGGGCCGGGGGGATCTGGGGGCAGGGGGGCACTGCCCGGTTAGGGGGCGGGGGCACGAAGTGGTTAGGGGCTGGGGGGATCTGGGGGCGGGGGGGCACTGCCTCGTTAGGGGCTGGGGGGATCTGGGGGCACGGGCACTAAGTGGTTAAGGGCCGAGGGGATCTGGGGGCGGGGGGGCACTGCCCCGTTAGGGGCCGAGGGGAAATGGGGGTTGGGGGCACTGAGTGGTTAGGGGTCGGGGGTGGGGGGCACTGCCCGGTTAGGGGCCAGGGGGATCTGGGGGCGGGGGGGCACTGCCCCGTTAGGGGCCGAGGGGAAATGCAGGTTGGGGGCACTGAGTGGTTAAGGGCTGGGGAGATCGGGGATGGGGGGGCGATGCCCGGTTAGGGGCTGGAGGGATCGGGGGGCGGGGGCACTGAGTGGTTAGGGGCCGGGGGGATCTGGGGGCGGGGGGGCACTGCCCGGTTAGGGGCTGGAGGGATCGGGGGGCGGGGGCACGGAGTGGTTATGGGCGGGTGGGATCGGGGACGGGGGGGCACTGCCCGGTTAGGGGACGGGGGGATCTGGGGGCGGGGGCACGGAGTGGTTAGGGGCTGGGGGGATCTGGGGGCGGGGGGATCAGGGGGCGGGGGCACTGAGTGGTTAAGGGCGGGGGGGCACTGCCTCGTTAGGGGCCGGGGGGATCGGGGGGCGGGGGCACTGAGTGGTTAGGGGCCGGGGGGATCTGGGGGCAGGGGGGCACTGCCCGGTTAGGGGCTGGGGGGATCTGGGGGCGGGGGGGCACTGCCCGGTTAGGGGCCAGGGGGATCTGGGGGCGGGGGCACGGAAGTGGTTAGGGGCCGGGGGGATCTGGGGGCGGGGCCACTGCCTGGTTAGGGGCTGGGGGGATCTGGGGGCGGGGGGGCACTGCCCGGTTAAGGGCCGAGGGGATGGGGGCGGGGGCACTGAGTGGTTAAGGGCGGGGGGAAACTGCCTCGTTAGGGGCTGGGGGGATCGGGGGGCGGGGGCACTGAGTGGTTAGGGGGCGGGGGGATCTGGGGACGGGGGGGCACTGCCCGGTTAGGGGCCGAGGGGAAATGGGGGTTGGGGGCACTGAGTGGTTAGGGGTCGGGGGTGGGGGGGCACTGCCTGGTTAGGGGCCAGGGGATCTGGGGGCGGGGGGGCACTGCCCGGTTAGGGGCCGGGGGGATCGGGGGGCGGGGGCACGGAGTGGTTAGGGGCTGGGGGGATCTGGGGGCGGGGGGATCAGGGGGCGGGGGCACTGAGTGGTTAGGGGCCGGGGGGATCTGGGGGTGGGGGGGCACTGCCCGGTTAGGGGCTGGAGGGATCGGGGGGCGGGGGCACTGAGTGGTTAGGGGCCGGGGGGATCTGGGGGCGATGGGGCACTGCCCGGTTAGGGGCCGGGGGGATCTGGGGGCGGGGGCACTGAGTGGTTAGGGGCGGGGGGGATCGGGGACGGGGGGGCACTGCCCGGTTAGGGGCGGGGGGGATCCGGGGGCGGGGGCACGGAGTGGTTAGGGGCTGGGGGGATCTGGGGGCGGGGGCACTGAGTGGTTTGGGGGCGGGGGGGCACTGCCCGGTTAGGGGCTGGAGGGATCGGGGGGCGGGGGCACGGAGTGGTTAGGGGCTGGGGGGATCTGGGGGCGGGGGGGCACTGCCTGGTTAAGGGCCGAGGGGATGGGGGGTGGGGGCACTGAGTGGTTAAGGGCGGGGGGGCACTGCCTCGTTAGGGGCTGGGGGGATCAGGGGGCGGGGGCACTGAGTGGTTAGGGGCCGGGGGGATCTGGGGGCGGGGGGGGCACTGCCCGGTTAGGGGCTGGGGGGATCTGGGGGCGGGGGGGATCGGGGGGCGGGGGCACTGAGTGGTTAGGGGCTGGGGGGATCGGGGGGCGGGGGGGGGCACGGAGTGGTTATGGGCGGGGGGATCTGGGGGCGGGGGGGCACTGCCCGGTTAGGGGCTGGGGGGATCGGGGATCTGGGGGCGGGGCCACTGCCCGGTTAGGGGCTGGGGGGATCTGGGGGCGGGGGGGGCACTGCCCGGTTAAGGGCCGAGGGGATGGGGGGTGGGGGCACTGAGTGGTTAAGGGCGGGGGGGCACTGCCTCCTTAGGGGCCGGGTGGATCGGGGGGCGGGGGCACTGAGTGGTTAGGGGCCGGGGGGATCTGGGGGCAGGGGGGCACTGCCCGGTTAGGGGCTGGGGGGATCTGGGGGCGGGGGGGCACTGCCCGGTTAGGGGCCAGGGGGATCTGGGGGCGGGGGCACGGAGTGGTTAGGGGCCGGGGGGATCTGGGGGCGGGGCCACTGCCTGGTTAGGGGCTGGGGGGATCTGGGGGCGGGGGGGCACTGCCCGGTTAAGGGCCGAGGGGATGGGGGCGGGGGCACTGAGTGGTTAAGGGCGGGGGGAAACTGCCTCGTTAGGGGCTGGGGGGATCGGGGGGAGGGGGCACGGAGTGGTTAGGGGGCGGGGGGATCTGGGGGCGGGGGGGCACTGCCCGGTTAGGGGCCGGGGGGATCTGGGGGAGGGGGCACGGAGTGGTTAGGGGCCGGGGGGATCTGGGGACGGGGGGGGCACTGCCCGGTTAGGGGCCGAGGGGAAATGGGGGTTGGGGGCACTGAGTGGTTAGGGGTCGGGGGTGGGGGGCACTGCCCGGTTAGGGGCCAGGGGGATCTGGGGGCGGGGGGGCACTGCCCGGTTAGGGGCCGAGGGGATCGGGGGGCGGGGGCACGGAGTGGTTAGGGGCTGGGGGGATCTGGGGGCGGGGGGATCAGGGGGCGGGGGCACTGAGTGGTTAGGGGCCGGGGGGATCTGGGGGCGGGGGGGCACTGCCCGGTTAGGGGCTGGAGGGATCGGGGGGCAGGGGTGGGGGGCACTGCCTGGTTAGGGGCCGGGGGGATCTGGGGGCGGGGGGGCACTGCCCGGTTAGGGGCCGGGGGGATCTGGGGGCGGGGGCACGGAGTGGTTAGGGGCTGGGGGGATCTGGGGGCGGGGGCACTGAGTAGTTTGGGGGCGGGGGGGCACTGCCCGGTTAGGGGCTGGAGGGATCGGGGGGCGGGGGCACGGAGTGGTTAGGGGCTGGGGGGATCTGGGGGCGGGGGGGGCACTGCCCGGTTAAGGGCCGAGGGGATGGGGGGCGGGGGCACTGAGTGGTTAAGGGCGGGGGGGCACTGCCTCGTTAGGGGCTGGGGGGATCAGGGGGCGGGGGCACTGAGTGGTTAGGGGCTGGGGGGATCGGGGGGCGGGGGGGCACGGAGTGGTTATGGGCGGGGGGATCTGGGGGCGGGGGGTTCGGGGATCTGGGGGCGGGGCCACTGCCCGGTTAGGGGCTGGGGGGATCTGGGGGCGGGGGGGCACTGCCCGGTTAAGGGCCGAGGGGATGGGGGGCGGGGGCACTGAGTGGTTAAGGGCGGGGGGGCACTGCCTCGTTAGGGGCCGGGGGGATCGGGGGGCGGGGGCACTGAGTGGTTAGGGGCCGGGGGGATCTGGGGGCAGGGGGGCACTGCCCGGTTAGGGGGCGGGGGCACGGAGTGGTTAGGGGCTGGGGGGATCTGGGGGCGGGGGGGCACTGCCTCGTTAGGGGCTGGGGGGATCTGGGGGCACGGGCACTAAGTGGTTAAGGGCCGAGGGGATCTGGGGGCGGGGGGGCACTGCCCCGTTAGGGGCCGAGGGGAAATGGGGGTTGGGGGCACTGAGTGGTTAGTGGTCGTGGGTAGGGGGGCACTGCCCGGTTAGGGGCCAGGGGGATCTGGGGGCGGGGGGGCACTGCCCCGTTAGGGGCCGAGGGGAAATGCAGGTTGGGGGCACTGAGTGGTTAAGGCTGGGGAGATCGGGGATGGGGGGGCACTGCCCGGTTAAGGGCCGGGGGGATCGGGGGCACTGAGTGGTTATGGGCTGGGGGGATCGGGGACGGGGGGGCACTGCCCGGTTAAGGGCCGGGGGGATCGGGGGCGGGGGTACTGAGTGGTGACGGTGATCCCCGTCCCTGGTGAGCGTTTTCTAACCCGACAGCTCTCCTGGCGCACTGGGGGGCTTTCCGGCCCCGCGGGGTGTCTCGTGCCCGACATGTGACCCGATTCCCCCACCTCCCCCCAAAGTGCCTGGAATCCGCCCACCCCCGGGCCGCGGGCCAGTGCGTAGGGGGGTCATTCCCCTCCGGGCCAAATCTGCCTCTTCCCTCTCCTCGGCTCCGCTCTGCAGCCAGCGGGTGGGGTGTGGAAAACCCACCCCCCCCCGGGACACCGTTACACTGACCCCCCCCCGGGGCATCGTGCCGGGCTCGGCGTCCCTGGGCCCAGCGTGGAGCTGCAAGTCGCGGGTGTCTCTCTCCGGCCGCCTCGCAGATCCGGGTCAGTTTCAGCCTGTCCCCTAAAGCCTCGTCCCCTCGCCGGGGGAAACTGAGGCACGCCGGGGCTTCTGAGAAATAGGACGGAAAATTCCGCACCCCAGCACGGTCACTGGGGAAGTATAGTGAGCGGCAGGGAGGAGGGAAGGCACAGGTGCCAGCTGGGTTCCCCCCCAAGCAGGCATGTCGAGTAGGGGGAGGGTACGCTCCAGGCCCCCCAAGTCAGAGCCCATCCGCTGGAGGGTCCCGGGTTCAGTCTGGCTGTGCCTGCAGCTCCTGCCCTTGGGCACTAGATGGCACCAGCGCGTGTTGAAACCCACTGGGCCCATAACCCCTGTACCCCATTCCCCACCCCTCAGAGCCAGCCAGTTGCCCCCTGGGGCCGGAGGGGAGCCTGTGCCCCCTAGAGGGGACCGGCCCCATTCCCCATCTCCCAGAGCCAGCCAGTCGCCCCCTGAGACCAGAGGGCAGCCTGTGCCCCCTAGAGGGGACCGGCCCCATTCCCCACCCCCCAGAGCCAGCCAGTCGCCCCCTGGGGCCAGAGGGCAGCCTGTGCCCCCTAGAGGGGACCGGCCCCATTCCCCACCCCCCAGAGCCAGCCAGTCGCCCCCTGGGGCCGGAGGGGAGCCTGTGCCCCCTAGAGGGGACCGGCCCCATTCCTCACCCCCCAGAGCCAGCCAGTCGCCCCCTGGGGCCGGAGGGGAGCGGGCGCCCCCTAGAGGGGGCAGGACCTGTGCCCCATTCCCCGCCCCCCAGAGCCAGCCAGTTCCCGCCCTGGGGCCGGGTGGGAGCCGGCGCCCCCTAGAGGGGACCGGCTCTGTGTCCCTTGACTGACGGGTCTGAGGGGGTCAGTACAATGCCCAGCTGGTGGGTGCGTGTATCTGGGTGACTCGATTAGCATTCGAAGGAGGAGCTTGAGCTGGGCCAGAGGGGAAGCCCCAGTGGGTCTGGAGGGGGGTCGCTCTAAGGCCTCCTGCCTGCTAATCACCCCCCCCCAAAGCTGGGATAACGAAGGAATGGACGTGTCCTGATAAGCAGAGATTAAATAAAGCTGGAATCACCCCCCCCCATCGTCCTCCTGGCCTGTCTGCGTCTCTGGTAAGATCCCTGGCTCTGACTCCCCTCCCAGGGCTGGGGAGAGAACCCAGGAGTCCTGGCTCCCAGCCCCCGCCCCCGTTCTAACCACCAGCCCCCACTCCCATCCCAGAGCCCGGGAGGGAACCCAGGAGTCCTGACATGCTCCCCGCTCCTGCCCCAGATGAGAAGAGTTTATGATGAGCATGGTGGGAGGGCTGCCGGGCCCCCCCTCCCACGGTGATTGGGGCCCCTTCGCGCCAGGCGCTGCCCAGACTCCCCCCCCCGACGGAGATCGGGGCCCCTTCGCTCCAGGCGCTGCCCAGACCCCCCTGACGGAGATCGGGGCCCCTTCGCTCCAGGCGCTGCCCAGACCCCCCCCCCGACGGAGATCGGGGCCCCTTCGCTCCAGGCGCTGCCCAGACCCCCCCCCGACGGAGATCGGGGCCCCTTCGCTCCAGGCGCTGCCCAGACCCCCCCCCGACGGAGATCGGGGCCCCTTCGCTCCAGGCGCTGCCCAGACCCCCCCCTGACGGAGATCGGGGCCCCTTCGCTCCAGGCGCTGCCCAGACCCCCCCCGACGGTGATCGGGGCCCCTTCGCACCAGGCGTTGCCCAGACCCCCCCTGACAGAGATCGGGGCCCCTTCGCGCCAGGCGCTGCCCACACCCCCCCGACAGAGATCGGGGCCCCTTCGCGCCAGGCGCTGCCCAGACCCCCCCGATGGAGATCGGGGCCCCTTCGTGCCAGGCGCTGCCCCGACCCCCCCTGACGGAGATTGGGGCCCCTTTGCGCCAGGCGCTGCCCAGACCCCCCCCCGACAGAGATTGGGGCCGCTTCGTGCCAGGTGCTGCCCAGACCCCCCCGACTGAGATCGGGGCCCCTTTGCGCCAGGTGCTGCCCAGACCTCCCCCCCCCATGGAGATCGGGGCCCTTCAGGGAGTCGCTATGTTACACCCACTGGGCAGTTCTGCTGCCAGGCGTCAACTTCTGTCCTCAGCCAAGTGCAGCTGCTCAGAGGGGGGCTTGGCTCTGGGTGACCCCCCCATCGTCCCTCCCGGTTTTCCCACTTCCCGCCCCAATCACCGAGGCTGGAAACGCAGGGGCGGGGCGGCTCCGAAGGTACCACGCTGAAAACACCAGTGCCCCCGATCCCACGCGGGTGTCCCCTGCTCCCTTTTGGCCCGGGCCCCACCTTAAACCTCATGCTTCAGGGCTGCAACGGCCAAGGGTCAGGAAGGGATCTAAGGGGCGGGACACTTATCCGCCGGTGGGGCATTTACAGCTTCACGGGGGGCTACTTAGGGTGGCCAAGATCCGGGGGACACCTGAACCGAGCGGCCCTCCATGCCCATCCTCAGACATACACGTTTTATTTCTGACTCTGGGCTCCAGCCGCGTGACGCAAGAACTGTCGGGGAAGGGTTCTGGGAAGCCAAAGTCTGGCAGGTCCAGCGGGCCCTGGGGCAGGGTGGGCCCGGTCCCTCCCGTCCGCGCTGCATGGGGTCTGCACCTGGCGTGCGCGTCCACACCAGGAGGTGGGTGCTGTGCCGGTCCCAGCTCGATCTGGTACATGGGGATCTCCTCCGGGTGTGTCCATGGGGTGGAGGGTCCCAGCCGAGCCTGGTACATGGGGATCTCCTCCAGGTGTGTCTATGGGGCAGAGGGTCCCAGCTGGGCCTGGTACATGGGGATCAACGGGTGCCTCATGGGGCAGAAGATCCCAGCTGGGCCTGGTACATGGAGGTCTCCTCCAGGTGTGTCCATGGGGCAGAAGGTCCCAGCCAGGCCTGGTACATGGGGATCTCCTCCAGCTGTGTCCATGGGGCAGAAGGTCCCAGCCAGGCCTGGTACATGGGGATCTCCTCCAGGTGTGTCCATGGGGCAGAAGGTCCCAGCCAGGCCTGGTACATGGGGATCTCCTCCAGCTGTGTCCATGGGGCAGAAGGTCCCAGCCAGGCCTGGTACATGGGGATCTCCTCCAGGTGTGTCCGTGGGGCAGAAGGTCCCAGCCAGGCCTGGTACATGGGGATCTCCTCCAGGTGTGTCCGTGGGGCAGAAGGTCCCAGCCAGGCCTGGTACATGGGGATCTCCTCCAGGTGTGTCCATGGGGCAGAAGGTCCCAGCCGGGCCTGGTGCATGGAGATCTGCTCCGGGTGTGTCTCTGGGGCAGAAGGTCCCAGCCAGGCCTGGTACATGGGGATCTCCTCCAGGTGTGTCCATGGGGCAGAAGGTCCCAGCCGGGCCTGGTGCAGGGAGATCTGCTCCGGGTGTGTCCATGGGGCGGAGGGTCCCAGCCGGGCCTGGTACGTGGGGGTCTCCTCTGGGTGGGTCCACGGGGCGGAGGGGTCCCTGGCATGTAGACGTCCCTCAGCAGCGCGTCCCTACCCCAGCTGCCCGTCCGGGCTGTCACCCTTCCTCCTCCTCCTCCTCCCGCGGGTGGCAGCTGACGTTCTGGGCCGCGATGATGGAGATGCTGCCCAGGACGACGCCCGCCCCCATGACGTCGAAGGGCGTCGCGGTCTCCCGCAGGACGTAGTGCTGCACGGCCAGCGTCACCACCACCTCGGAGTGCAGCACCGCGCACACCAGGGCCGGGTGCGCCAGGGTGACGGCGTGGCTGGCGCACAGGAAGGAGACCACGGCCAGCACCCCGATGGCCACGGCGCAGCTCCAGGTGAGGGGCTCGGCCGGCAGCACCGGCTCCTGCAGCAGGAACATGGCCGGGGCGCACACCAGGCCCCCCAGTGCCCCGAAGGCGAAGGCGGCCGTGGGCAGCTTGGCCGGGAAATCCAAGGCCCGGAAGATGGCCAAGCCCAAGGCCAAGGCCACGCCGCCCAGGCAGGCCAAGGCGTAGCCGAAGGCGTCGGCCAGCCGGGTGCTGGGGTCCAGGCTGAGCAGATCCGGCACCACCATAATGAGCAGCCCCAGGGTGCTGCCCAGGAGGCCGAACCAGTCGTAGCCGCTCAGGGGCCGGCTCTCCACGCACAGGGCCAGCAGGGCCGAGCCCAGGGTGGAGGAGCCCTTGCGGACGGTGGCGGCGTTGGCGCTGGGCACGGCCACGAAGGAGCTGTAGGCGCAGGCCACGGAGAGGACGTTGGCGGCGGCGTGCAGGAGCAGGCGGCGGCGGCCCGGGCCGGGCCCCAGCAGCGGGGCCCGGCCGCAGCGGAGCCGGCAAGCGAAGGCCAGGTGGAAGAGGCAGCGAAGCAGCAGGATCTCCAGCGAGGGGATGGCGGAGGCCTCGTGGGCCATGCGGGTGAAGGGGGCCACGAAGCCGGCCGGCACCCCGCCCCCCAGCAGGGCCACCAGCAGCCCCCTCGTGCTCTCCGAGACGCGGTACCGGCGCCAGGGGGCCCAGCGGGCCGGGGCGGCCGGGGCGGCCGGGGCCGGGGAGCAGGGGCGGGAGGAGCGCAGCAGGGCGGCCAGGGGCCGGGGCGGCGGGCTGGGGGGCCGCATGGCATCAGGGCTGGTGGGGGGCAGCGCTCACCCTGCGGCCTAGGGGAGAGAGGGGGGCAGGTGAATGGGGCACCGGCAGGACACGCGCCCCACCCCCGTGAGCGTCTACGGCATCCCCCCACCTACGCCCGTCTGTCCATCCCCATCTACCCCCGGCCTGTCCATCCATCCCCATCTACCACCATCCGTCTGTCTGTCCATCCATCCCCATCTACCCCGTCTGTCCATCCATCCCCATCTACCCTGTCCGTCCGTCTGTCCATCTCCATCTACCCCCGTCTGTCCATCCATCCCCATCTACCACCATCCATCTGTCTGTCCATCCATCCTCATCTACCCTGTCTGTCCATCCGTCCCCATCTACCCCGTCCGTCCGTCTGTCCATCTCCATCTACCCCCGTCTGTCCATCCATCCTCATCTACCCCGTCTGTCCATCCGTCCCCATCTACCCTGTCCGTCCGTCTGTCCATCTCCATCTACCCCCGGCCTGTCCATCCATCCCCATCTACCACCATCCGTCTGTCTGTCCATCCATCCTCATCTACCCTGTCTGTCCATCCATCCCCATCTACCCCGTCTGTCCATCCATCCCCATCTACCCTGTCCGTCCGTCTGTCCATCTCCATCTACCCCCGTCTGTCCATCCATCCCCATCTACCACCATCCATCTGTCTGTCCATCCATCCTCATCTACCCCGTCTGTCCATCCGTCCCCATCTACCCTGTCCATCCGTCTGTCCATCTCCATCTACCCCCGGCCTGTCCATCCATCCCCATCTACCACCATCCGTCTGTCTGTCCATCCATCCTCATCTACCCTGTCTGTCCATCCATCCCCATCTACCCCGTCCATCCGTCTGTCCATCTCCATCTACCCCCGTCTGTCCATCCATCCTCATCTACCCCGTCTGTCCATTCGTCCCCGTCTACCCTGTCCGTCCGTCTGTCCATCTCCATCTACCCCCGGCCTGTCCATCCGTCCCCATCTACCCTGTCCATCCGTCTGTCCATCTCCATCTACCCCCGGCCTGTCCATCCATCCCCATCTACCACCATCCGTCTGTCTGTCCATCCATCCCCATCTACCCCGTCTGTCCATCCATCCCCATCTACCCTGTCCGTCCGTCTGTCCATCTCCATCTACCCCCGTCTGTCCATCCATCCCCATCTACCACCATCCATCTGTCTGTCCATCCATCCTCATCTACCCCGTCTGTCCATCCGTCCCCATCTACCCTGTCCGTCCGTCTGTCCATCTCCATCTACCCCCGGCCTGTCCATCCATCCCCATCTACCACCATCCGTCTGTCTGTCCATCCATCCTCATCTACCCTGTCTGTCCATCCATCCCCATCTACCCTGTCCATCCGTCTGTCCATCTCCATCTACCCCCGTCTGTCCATCCATCCTCATCTACCCCGTCTGTCCATTCGTCCCCGTCTACCCTGTCCGTCCGTCTGTCCATCTCCATCTACCCCCGGCCTGTCCATCCGTCCCCATCTACCCTGTCCATCCGTCTGTCCATCTCCATCTACCCCCGGCCTGTCCATCCATCCCCATCTACCACCATCCGTCTGTCTGTCCATCCATCCCCATCTACCCCGTCTGTCCATCCATCCCCATCTACCCTGTCCGTCCGTCTGTCCATCTCCATCTACCCCCGTCTGTCCATCCATCCCCATCTACCACCATCCATCTGTCTGTCCATCCATCCTCATCTACCCTGTCTGTCCATCCGTCCCCATCTACCCCGTCCGTCCGTCTGTCCATCTCCATCTACCCCCGTCTGTCCATCCATCCTCATCTACCCCGTCTGTCCATCCGTCCCCATCTACCCTGTCTGTCCGTCTGTCCATCTCCATCTACCCCCGGCCTGTCCATCCATCCCCATCTACCACCATCCGTCTGTCTGTCCATCCATCCTCATCTACCCTGTCTGTCCATCCATCCCCATCTACCCCGTCCATCCGTCTGTCCATCTCCATCTACCCCCGTCTGTCCATCCATCCTCATCTACCCCGTCTGTCCATTCGTCCCCGTCTACCCTGTCCGTCCGTCTGTCCATCTCCATCTACCCCCGGCCTGTCCATCCATCCCCATCTACCCTGTCCGTCCATCTGTCCATCTCCATCTACCCCCGGCCTGTCCATCCATCCCTATCTACCACCATCCGTCTGTCTGACCATCCGTCCCCATCTACCCCGTCCGTCCGTCGCGATCTACCCCGTCTGTCCATCCGTCCCCATCTACCCTGTCCGTCCGTCTGTCCATCTCCATCTACCCCCGGCCTGTCCATCCATCCCCATCTACCACCATCCGTCTGTCTGTCCATCCATCCTCATCTACCCTGTCTGTCCATCCATCCCCATCTACCCCGTCCATCCGTCTGTCCATCTCCATCTACCCCCGTCTGTCCATCCATCCTCATCTACCCCGTCTGTCCATTCGTCCCCATCTACCCTGTCCGTCCGTCTGTCCATCTCCATCTACCCCCGGCCTGTCCGTCCATCCCCATTTACCACCATCCGTCTGTCTATCCATCCATCCTCATCTACCCTGTCTGTCCATCCGTCCCCATCTACCCCGTCCATCCGTCTGTCCATCTCCATCTACCCCCGTCTGTCCATCCATCCTCATCTACCCCGTCCGTCCGTCTGTCCATCTCCATCTACCTCCCTCTGTCCATCCATCCCCATCTACCACCATCCGTCTGTCTGTCCATCCATCCTCATCTACCCTGTCTGTCCATCCGTCCCCATCTACCCCGTCCGTCCATCTGTCCATCTCCATCTACCCCCGTCTGTCCATCCATCCCCATCTACCACCATCCGTCTGTCTGTCCATCCGTCCCCATGTACCCCGTCCGTCCGTCGCGATCTACCCCGTCTATCCATCCGTCCCCATCTACCCCGTCCATCTGTCTGTCCATCTCCATCTACCCCCGTCTGTCCATCCATCCTCATCTACCCCGTCCGTCTGTCCATCTCCATCGACCCCCGTCTGTCCATCCATCCGCATCTACCACCATCCGTCTGTCTGTCCATCCGTCCCCATCTACCCCTTCTGTCCGTCTGTCCATCTCCATCTACCCCTGTCTGTCCATTCATCCCCATCTACCACCATCCGTCTGTCTGTCCATCCGTCCCCATCTACCCCGTCCATCCATCTGTCCATCTCCATCTACCCCCGTCTGTCCATCCATCCCCATCTACCACCATCCGTCTGTCTGTCCATCCATCCTCATCTACCCTGTCTGTCCATCCATCCCCATCTACCACCATCCGTCTGTCTGTCCATCCGTCCCCATCTACCCCGTCCGTCCGTCCATCTCCAACTACCCCTGTCTGTCCATTAATCCCCATCTACCACCATCCGTCTGTCTGTCCATCCATCCCCATCTACCCTGTCTGTCCATCTGTTCCCATCTACCCCGTCGGTCCGTCCGTCGCGATCTACCCCCGTCTGTCCATCCATCCCCATCTACCACCATCCGTCTGTCTGTCCATCCATCCCCATCTACCCTGTCCATCCGTCTGTCCATCTCCATCTACCCCCATCTGTCCATCCATCCCCATCTACCACCATCCGTCTGTCTGTCCATCCATCCCCATCTACCCTGTCCATCCGTCTGTCCATCTCCATCTACCCCCATCTGTCCATCCATCCCCATCTACCACCATCCGTCTGTCTGTCCATCTGTCCCCATCTACCCCGTCCATCACCCCCATCTACCCCGTCCGTCCGTCTGTCCATCTGTCCCCAAGTACCCCGTCCGTCACCCCCATCTACCCCGATCTACCCTGTCCGTCCGTGTGTCCATCCGTCCCCATCTACCCTGTCCGTCACCCCCATCTACACCCATCTACCACGGACGGTTTGTCCATCTGTCCCCACCTACCCCCATCCATCTGTCTGTCCATCCATCCCCATCTATCCCAACCATCCGTGCCCATCTACCCCATCTACCATCGTTCTTCTGTCTGTCCATCCGTCCCCACCTACCCCCTTCTGTCCATCCCCTTCTACCACCGTCTGTCTGTCCATCCATCACCATCTACCCCATCCGTCTGTCTGTCTGTCCATCGCGATCTACCCCGTCTGTCCGTCCGTCCGTCCCCATCTACCACCGTCCGTCTGTCCATCTGTCCGCATCTACCCCCATCTACCCTGTCCGTCCGTCTGTCCATCCGTCCCCATCTACCCTGTCCATCACCTCCATCTACCACCATCTGTCCGTCTGTCCATCCGTCCCGATCTACCCCATCTGTCCGTCTGTCCATCCCCATCTACCCCATCTACTACTGTCCATCTGTCTATCTGTCCCCATCTACCACCGTCTGTCCGTCTCTCCATCCGTCCTCATCTACTCCGTCCATCTGTATGTCCATCCGTCCCCATCTACCCCGTCCGTCCATCCGTCTGTCCATCGCGATCTACCCCATCCGTCCGTCTGTCCCCATCCACCCCCATCTACCACCGTCCGTCTGTCTGTCCATCTGTCCCCATCTATCATGTCCGTCCGTCCCCATCTACCCCATCTAACATCGTCCATCCATCTGTCCATCCGTCCCCATCTACCCCGTCCGTTCGTCCCCAACTACCACCGTCCGTCTGTCTGTCCGGCCGTCCCCATCTATCCCGTCTGTCTGTCCCCATCTACCCCATCTACCACCGTCCATCCATCTGTCCGTCCCCATCTACCCCATCTACCCCGTCCATCCGTCTGTCCATCCGTCCCCATTTACCCCATCTGTCCCCCCACATCTACCACCGTCCGTCCGTCTCTCCATCCGTCCCCATCTACTCCATCCGTCTGTATGTCCATCCGTCCGCATCTACCCTGTCCGTCCGTCTGTCCTTTGCGATCTACCCCATCTGTCTGTCCCCATGTACCCCATTTACCACTGTCCGTTTGTCTGTCCATCCATCCCCATCTATCCTGTCCATCCGTCCCCATCTACCCCATCTACCGCTGTCCTTCTGTCTGTCCATCCGTCCCCACCTACCCCTGTCTGTTCAGCCCCATCTACCCCCATCTACCACCGTACATCTGTTTGTCCATCTGTCCCCATCTACCCCGTCCTCCCCATCTACCACCGTCCATTCATCTGTCCTTCCGTCCCCCATCCGTCCGTCTGTCCGTCCCCATCTACCCCATCTACCACTGTCCGTCCGTCTGTCCTCATCTACCCCCATCTATCTGTCCGTCCATCCATCCCCATATACCCCCATTTACCACCGTCTGTCTGTTTGTCCATCCATCCCCATCTACCCCGTCTGACTGTCTGTCCATCCCCATCTACCTCCATCCACCCATCCCCATCTATCCTGTCTGTCCGTCCGTCCCCATTTACCCCCATCTGTCCATCCCCATATACCCCATCCGTCTGTCCATCCACTCCATCCATCCATCCATCCATCCATCCATCCATCCCCATCTACCCCATCTGTCCATCCCCCTCTACCCCCATCCACCCCATCTACCCCCGTCCCTCCATCTGTCCATCCCCATCCACCCCATCTACCCCATCCATCTGTCTGTCCCCATCTACCCTGTCCGTCCGTCCCCATCCACCCCCATCTACCCTGTCCCTCTGTCCATCCACCCCGTCCATCGGTCTGTCCATCCCCATCTACCCCCATCCACCCCATCCATCCGCCTGTCCATTCCCCATCTATCCCATCTGTCTGTCCCCATCTACCCCTATCCGTCCCCATCTACCTCCATCCACCCCGTCCGTCTGTCGCCATCTACCCCCATTTACCCTATCCCTCTGTCCATCCACCCCGTCCGTCTGTCCCACCTACCCCCATCCGTCTGTCTGTCCGTCCCCACCTACCCCCATCCGTCCATCTGTCTATCCCCATCTACCTCCATCCACCCTGTGTATCCGTCTGTCCATCCCCACCTACCCCCATCCACCCCATCTACTCCCGTCCATCCATCTGTCCATCCCCCCCATCTACCCCGTCCGTCCATCCCCATCCACTCCCATCTACCCTGTCCCTCTGTCCATCCACCCCGTCCGTTTCTGTCCATCCCCATCTACCCATCTGTCCATCCCCATCTACCACTGTCCGTCCGTCTGTCCTCATCTACCCCCATCTATCTGTCCGTCCATCCATCCCCATATACCCCCATTTACTACCGTCTGTCTGTTTGTCCATCCATCCCCATCTACCCCGTCTGACTGTCTGTCCAACCCCATCTACCTCCATCCACCCATCCCCATCTATCCTGTCTGTCCGTCCGTCCCCATCTACCCCCATCTGTCCATCCCCATATACCCCATCCGTCTGTCCATCCACTCCATCCATCCGTCCATCCCCATCTACCCCATCTGTCCATGCCCCTCTACCCCCATCCACCCCATCTACCCCATCCATCTGTCTGTCCCCATCTACCCTGTCCGTCCGTCCCCATCCACCCCCATCTTCCCTGTCACTCTGTCCATCCACCCCGTCCATCGGTCTGTCCATCCCCATCTACCCCCATCCACCCCATCCATCCGCCTGTCCATCCCCATCTATCTGTCCCCATCTACCCCTATCCGTCCCCATCTACCTCCATCCACCCCGTCCGTCTGTCGCCATCTACCCCCATTTACCCTATCCCTCTGTCCATCCACCCCGTCCGTCTGTCCCACCTACCCCCATCCGTCTGTCTGTCCGTCCCCACCTACCCCCATCCGTCCATCTGTCTGTCCCCATCTACCTCCATCCACCCTGTGTATCCGTCTGTCCATCCCCATCTACTCCCATCTACTCCCGTCCATCCATCTGTCCATTCCCCCCATCTACCCCATCCATCCGTCTGTCCCCATCTACCCCATCCGTCCATCCCCATCCACTCCCATCTACCCTGTCCCTCTGTCCATCCACCCCGTCCGTTTCTGTCCATCCCCATCTACCCATCTGTCCATCCCCATCTACCCCGTCCGTCCGCCCGTCCCTATCTACCCCCATCTACCCTGTCCGTCCATCTGTCCGTCCCCATCTACCCCATCCCTCTGTCCATTCACCCCGTTCATCCGTCTGTCCCCATCTACGCCCATCCACCCCGTCTGTCTGTCCCCATCTACCCCCCTTCCGTCCATCCGTCCATCCCCATCTACCCCGTCCGTCTGTCCATCCCCATCTACCACCATCTACCCCTGTCCGTCCGTCTGTCCGTCCCCATCAACCCCTGTCCATCCATCTGTCTGTCCATCCCCACCTACACCTGTCCGTCCATCTGTCTGTCCCCATCTACCCCCATCCACCCTATCCGTCTGTCCCCATCTATGCCCATCCATCCCGTCTGTCTGTCCCCATCTACCCCCGTCCATCCGTCCGTCCATCCCCATCTACCCCCATCTACCCCTGTCCGTCCGTCTGTCCGTCACCATCTACCCCTGTCTGTCCGTCCGTCCCCATCAACCCCTGTCCATCCGTCCGTCTGTCCATCCCCATCTACACATGTCCGTCCATCTGTCCGTCCCCATCTACCCGCATCCGTCCGTCCCCATCTCCCCCATCTCCCCCCATCCACCCCATCCATCACCATCTACCTCCATTTACCCTGTCCCTCTGTCCATCCAGCTCGTCCATCCCCATATACCCCCATCTGTCCATCCCCATCTATCCCATCCGTCTGTCCGTCCCCATCTACTCCCATCCACCCCGTCCGTCTGTCACCATCTACCCCCATTTACCCTGTCCCTCTGTCCATCCACCGCGTCCGTCTGTCCGTCCCCATCTATCCCCATCCGTCCATCTGTCCATCCCCACCTACCCCCATCTGTCCGTCTGTCTGTCCCCATCTACCCCGTCCATCCATATGTCCCTCCCCATCTACCCTGTCCCCTTATCTACCCTGTCCCCATCCACCCCATCTACCCCGTCCCTCTGTCCATCCACCCCGTCCGTTTGTCTGTCCATCCCCATCTACGCCCATCTACCCCGTCCGTCCGTCCCCATCTACCCTGTCTGTCCATCCCCATCTACCCCATCTGTCCATCCCCACCTACCCCCATCTATCCGTCTGTCCGTCCCCATCTACCCCCATCCACCCCATCTGTCTGTCCCCATCCACCCCATTTACCCCATTCTTCTGTTCATCCACCCCGTCCGTCTGTCTGTCCATCTCCATCTATGCCCATCTACCCCGTCCGTCCATCCGTCCCCGTCTACCCTGTCTGTCCACCCCCATCTACCCCCATCCACCCATCCATCCTTATCTACCCCGTCCGTCCCCATCCACCCCGTCCCTCTGTCCATCCACCCCGTCCATCCGTCTGTCCCCATCTAACCCCATCCACCCCGTCTGTCTGTCCCCATCTACCCGCATCCACCCCATCCATCCCTATCTATGCCCATCTACTCCGTCCCTCTGTCCATCCACCCCGTCCGTCCGTCTGTTCCCATCCACCCCGTCTGTTCCCATCCACCCTGTCCATCCATCCCCATCCACCCCGTCCGTCTGTCGCCATCTAACCCATCCCTCTGTCCATCGACTCCGTCCATCCCCATCTATCCCGTCTGTCTGTTCCCATCTACCCCCATCTACGCCATCCCTCTGTCCATCCACCCCATCCGTCAGTCTGTCCATCCCCATCTACCCCCATCCACCCTGTCCATCCTGTCTGTCCATCCCCATCCACCCGTCTGTCCATCCCCATCTACCCCATCCATCCACCCTGACTGTCCATCCCCATATCCCCATTAGTCCATCCCCATCTACCCCATCCATCCACCCATCCCGTCCGTCCATTCATCCATTCACCCCATCTACTCCCATCCATCCACCCCATCTGTCCGTCCCCATCTACCCCCCTCCATCCATCCCCCTGTCTTTCCAGTCACCCCGTCTGTCCCCATCTACCCCCTCCATCCTTTCTCTGTCCTTTCATCCACCCTGTCAGTCCATCCACCCCCTCTACCCACATCCACCCGTCCATCTGTCCATCCATCCCTCTGTCCTTCCATCCACCCCATCCACCTTGTCTATCTGTCCTTTCAACCACCCCAACTACCCCCCTCCATTTACCCCATCTGTCCGTCCCCATCTACCCCCTCCATCCGTCCCCATCTACCCCCTCCATCCTTCCCTCTGTCCTTTCATCCACCCCGTCAGTCCATCCACCCCATCTACCCCATCCATCCACCCCTTCTACCCCCATCCACCCGTCCATCTGTCCATCCATCCACCCCATCTACCCCCATCCACCTTGTCTATCTGTCCTTTCAACCACCCCAACTACCCCCCTCCATCCACCCCATCTGTCCGTCCCCATCTACCCCCTCCATCTGTCCCTCTATCCTTTCATCCACCCCTTCCTTCCACCTTTCCCCATCTACCCCATCCATCCCCCCATCCGTCCATCCCCATCTACCCCCCTCCATCCGTCTGTCCGTCCAGCTTCACAACGCCTCCCATCAGGTCCCTTACACGGCCCTGCCTCCGTCTGTCCGTCCAGCCACCCGTGCCTCGCATCCTACCCCAGAGTCTTTCTATTCCCAGTACAGGTCAGCTGTAACCCCCATTCCCCACTCCCCTCCCAGAGCCGGGGAGAGAACCCAGGAGCCCTGGCTCCCAGGCCCCCCGTTGTAACCACTCGATCTCTCTCCCTTCTCCATGCCATACTCGGAGCTAGCCACGCTGGGTCCCCCGTCCTCACCTCCGGCCTTGGTCTGGGGTGGGGAGGGGGGCTGACTCATCCCCCCATCCCCGGTGTGCGAATCCGCCACGGGCAGGTCCCACAGCAGCTGCTCAGCTCCCCGGGGATTGTGATGTCACCCACACAGCTCTATGACATCGCCGCCGCCGCAGATGATGTCATGCCCCCCCTCCAGCCCCCAGCTGGGCTCATTGCTATGGGGGTGGGATTTGGAGGGACTGGCTGAGCCATGAGAGGAGGGGTGTGTGTGTGTGTGTACACACACACACGTGCAACCTGGGGTGTGTGTGTGAGATGTGGGCCAGTGTGTTGTGAGTGTGCAATCTGGGCCTGTGGGAGATCTAGAGGGGTGTCATCTAGGCGTCTTAAATGTTACTGGGTGATTTGGGTCTGTGTGGGCATGTGAGATTTGTGTGTGTGTGTGTGTGTGTGCATGCGTGTGCGAGAGATGGATCCAGGCCTCTGGGGGTGTGTGTGTGTGCACATGCATGTGAGAGACGGATCCAGGCCTGTGTGTCTGTGTGTGAGTGAGTGAGAGAGAGACGGATCCAGGCCTCTGTGTATGAGACAGAGATTTGTGTGTGTGTGTGTGTGAGAGAGAGAGAGAGAGAGAGCAAAGTGTCTGTATGCATATGGTTGTATATATGATGGCGTTGGGGGGGGGTGCCATTTAGGCGTGTGTGTGTAAGAGAGAGAGATCTAGGCCTGTGTGTGCGATCTAGGCCTCTGTGTGTGTGTGTGTGCGCGTGCGTGATATCTAGGCCTCTGTGTGTATGTGATATCCAGGCTACTCTGTGTGTATATGTGCGTGTGCGATCTAGGCCTCTGTGTGTGTGTGTGCGCGTGCGTGATATCTAGGCCTCTGTGTGTATGTGATATCCAGGCTACTCTGTGTGTATATGTGTGTGTGTACTCTAGGCCTCTGTGTATGTATGTGATATCTAGGCCTGTTTGCGCGCAATCTGGGGGGGGGTGTATGTGTGATATAGGCCTCTCTCTCTCTGTATGATATCTAAGCCCGTCTGTGTGTGTGTAATCTAGGCCTCTGTGTGTGTATGTGATATCTAGGCCAGTGTGTGTGTACGTGTGTGTATGCATACAATCTAGGCCTCTGTGTGTGTGTGTGTGTGTATGTATACAATCTAGGCCTCTGTGTGTGCCTGTATATGTGAGTGCGTGTGTGATCTAGGCCTCTGTGTGTGTGTGTGTATACATACACAATCTAGGTCTGTGTGTGTGTGTGAGTGATCTAGGCCATTGTGTGTGTGTTTGTGTGTGTGTGAGATCTAGGCCTCTGTGTGTGAGTGTGTGAGTGTGTACGTACACAATCTAGGCCTGTGTGTGTGTGTGCATGTGTGTGAGAGATGGATCCAGGCCTGTGTGTGTGAGTGAGTGAGTGAGAGAGAGACGGAGCCAGGCCTCTGTGTATGAGACAGAGATTTGTGTGTGTGTGTACGTGTGAGAGATGGATCCAGGCCTCTAGGTGTATGTGTGTCCACACGCATGTGAGAGATGGATCCAAGCCTCTGTGTGTGTGTGTGTGTGTGTGTGTGTGTGTGCATATGTGTGAGAGAGACGGATCCAGGTGTGTGTGTGTGTGTGAGACAGATGGATCCAGGCCTCTAGGTGTGTGTGTGTGTCCACACGCGTGTGAGAGATGGATCCAAGCCTCTGTGTGTGTGTGTGTGTGAGAGAGAGAGAGAGAGATGGATCCAGGCCTCTAGGTGTGTGTGTGTCCACACACATGTGAGAGATGGATCCAAGCCTCTGTGTGTGTGTGTGCGCGCATATGTGTGAGACATGACGGATCCAGGGGTGTGTGTGTGTGTGTGTGTGTGTGTGTGTGTGTGAGAGAGAGAGAGAGAGAGAGAGAGATGGAACCAGGCCTCTGTGTATGAGACAGAGATTTGTGTGTGTGTGTGTGAGAGAGAGCGAGCAAGCAAAGTGTCTGTATGCATATGGTTGTATATATGATGGGGCCGGGGGGGTGCAATTTAGGCGTGTGTGTGTGTAAGAGAGAGAGAGATCTAGGCCTGTGTGTGCGATCTAGGGCTTTGTGTGTGTGTTTGCGCGCGTGATATCTAGGCCTCTGTGTATGTATGTGATATCTAGGCCTGTTTGCATGCAATCGGGGGGGGTGTGATATAGGCCTCTCTCTCTGTGTATGATATCTAGGCCTGTCTGTGTGTGTGTAATCTAGGCCTCTGTGCATGTATGTGATATCCAGGCCAGTGTGTGTGTGCGTGTGTGTATGCGGGCAATCTAGGCCTCTGTGTGTGTGTGTGTGTATGTATACAATCTAGGCCTGTGTGTGTGTGTGCGCGTGCGCATGTGCATGTGTGCTCTAGGCCTCTCTGTGTGTGTGTGTGTGTACGTACACACTCTAGGCCTCTGTGTCTGTGTGTGTGTGTGCGCAAGTGTGATCTAGGCCTCTCTGTGTGTGTGTGTGTGTGTGTGTGAGATCTAGGCCTCTGTGTGTGTGTGTGTGTGTGTGTGCATACACAATCTAGGCCGCTGTGTGTGTATGATCTAGGCCTGTGTGTGTGTATTTGTGTGTGCGTACACAATCTAGGCCGCTGTGTGTGTATGATCTAGGCCTGTGTGTGTGTGTTTGTGTGCGCGCACACATGTGTGATCCAGACCTCTGTGTGTGGGTGTGTGTACATACACAATCTAGGCCTCTGTGTGTATGTGTGCATGTGTGTGATCTAGGCCTCTGTGTGTGTGTACGTACACAATCTAGGCCTCTGTGTGTATGTGCATGTGTGATCTAGGCCTCTGTGTGTGTGTGTGCACGTGTGTGTGATCCAGGCCTGTGTGTGTGTGTATGTACACAATTTAGGCCTCTGTGTGTGTGCGTGCGTGTGTGATCTAGGCCTCTGTGTGTGTGTGTACGTACACAATCTAGGCCACCCTGTGTGTGTGTGTGATCTAGGCCACCCTGTGTGTGTGTGTGCGTGTGTGTGCAATATAGGCCTGTGTGTGTGTGCGATCTAGGCCTCTGTGTGTATATGTATGTACACAGTCTAGGCCTCTGTGTGTGTGCGATCTAGGCCTGTGTGTGTGTGTGTGTACACAATCTAGGCCTCTGTGTGTATGTGTGATCTAGGCCTGTGTCCTTGCCTAGGCCTTTGTTTTCCAATACCTTGGCCTCTGTCTGGGCAGGGGTGAGCTATTTAGGCTTGCATGTGAGAGAGAAATCTGGGCGTGTGTGTGAGATCTTGTGTGTGATCTGATATCTAGGCCTTTGTGTATCTGTGAGTGAGATATCTAGGCCTGTGTGTGTGCAAGTTGGGGGGTGCGTGTGATCTAGGCCTCTGTGTTTGTCTAGGCCGTTCTGTTTCTGATACCTAGGCCTCTGTGCTGTGTGATGACATATTTAGGTGTGTGTGTGTGTGTGTGTGTGTGTGTGTGAGAGAGAGAGAGAGAGACAGAAAGACACACACAGTTCTCGGCCTCTGTGTGATCTAGGCCTTTTTGTGCCTGTGTGTGTGTGTGATTTGTGCCTGTATATGAGAGAGATCTAGGCGTGTGTGTGTGTATGTGTGTGTGTGAGAGAGAGAGATCTAGGCCTCTGTGCATGTGTGATCTAGGCATGTGTGTGTGCATACACAAGGCAGAGAGATCTAGGCCTGTGTGTGGGATTTAGGCTGTGTGTGTGAGTGTGAGAGACACACACATACCCAGAGTTCTAGGCCTGTGTGATCTAGGCCTTTCTGTGCCTGTGTGTATGTGTATCTGATATCTAGGCCTTTGTGTGTCTGTGAGTGAGATATCTAGGCCTGTGTGTGTGTGTATGTGTTAGGCCTGTGTATGTGTGAGGCCTCTGTGAGAGCTAGGCCTCTTTGTTAGTCTAGGCCGTTGTGTTTCTGATACCGAGGCCTCTGTGTTGTGTGATGACATATTTAGGCCTGTGTGTGAGAAAAATTGGTGTGTGTATGTGTGAGAGACAGAGAGAGAGACACACACACATACACAGAGTTCTCAGCCTCTGTGTGGGATCTAGGCCTTTTTGTGCCTGTGTGTGTGTATCTGATATCTAGGCCTTTGTGTGTCTGAGTGAGATATCTAGGCCTCTGTGTGTGTGAGTGTGTGTGTGACACACCCACAGTTCCAGGCCTCTGTGTGATCTAGGCCTTTCTGTGCTTATGTGTGTGAGTGATTTGTGCCTGTGTGAGAGAGATCTAGGTGTGTGTGTGAGAGAGAAATTTAAGCCTCTGTGTGTGTGTGTGTGTGAGAGAGAGAGAGAGAGTTGGGCCTGTACCTTTGTGTGTGTCTGATATGTAGGCCTGCGTGTGTGTTAGATTTGCGGGGGGTTGTACATGTGATCTAAGCCTGTGTACATGAGACAGAAGAAGATAGTGCAAGGCCTGTGTGTGAGATCTAGCCCCCTTTGAATGTGTGTTTAGCTCACATACATACCAACACACACAAGGAGGCCTCTGCATGTGTGATCCAGGCTGTGGTGTGAAAGTGCGCACATGCTATCCAGGCTGCTGTGTGTGCACGTGTGTAATCCAGCCCTCTGTATGTGTCTGTGTGCAAATGTGATCCAGGCCTTTGTGTATATTTGACGGCGTGTGCACACGATCCAGGCTTCTGTGTGTGTGTGTACCCCCACACATGATCCAGGCCTGTGTATGTGCTTGCATGTGCAATCCAGACCCATGTGTGTTGGTATGCACACTCACGCAATCCAGATCTGTGTGAATGCATGTGCAATTCAGGCCTCTTGTGTGTGTGAATGTGCACAATGCAGGCAGGTGTCTGTGTGCACATACTTGTGATCCAGGCCTCTGTGTGTGTGTGTGTGTGTGCACATGGCATCTAGGCCTCTGTGTGTTTGTGTGTACACCCACATGTGATCCAGGCCCATGTGTATTTGTGCGTGTGTGTGTTATCCAGGCCTCTGTGTGTGTGTGTGTATGTGTGTGATCTAGGCGTGTGTGTGGGTATGTGCAATTCAGTCCTGTGTGTGTGTGTGTGTGTGTGTGTCTGTCTGTCTGTCTTGGGTGTGTGTATGTGTCGGGCTGTGACACAGCCAGGGCTCTGTGTGTGTGTGTCGGGGTTTGTGGGTGTGACTTGGGCTGTGTGTGTATGTGTGTGTGGGTGTCAGGGTGTGACGCAGGCCGGGCTGTGTGTGTGTGTGTGTCGGGGTGTGACGCAGGCCAGGCTGGGTGTGTGTGTGTGTGTGTGTGTGTGTCGGGGTGAGACGCAGGCCGGGCTGGGTGTGTGTGGGTTGGGGTGTGTGTGTGTGTCGGGGTGTGACGCAGGCCAGGCTGTGTGTGTGTGTGTGTGTGTGTGTGTGTCGGGGTGTGACGCAGGCCAGGCTGGGTGTGTGTGTGTCGGGGTGTGTGTGTGTCAGGGTGTGACGCAGGCCGGGCTGTGTGTGTGTGTGTGTGTGTGTCGGGGTTTGTGGGTGTGACTTGGGCTGTGTGTGTATGTGTGTGTGTGTGTCGGTGTGACGCAGGCCGGGCTGTGTGTGTGTGTGTGTCGGGGTGTGACGCAGGCCGGGCTGGGTGTGTGTGTGTCGGGGTGTGTGTGTGTGTCAGGGTGTGACGCAGGCCAGGCTGTGTGTGTGTGTGTGTCGGGGTGTGACGCGTGCCGGGCTGGGCGTGTGTGTGTCGGGGTGTGTGTGTGTCAGGGTGTGATGCAGGCCAGGCTGTGTATATGTGTGTGTCGGGGTGTGATGCAGGCCGGGCTGGGTGTGTGTGTGTGTGTTGGGGTGTGTGTGTGTGTCGGGGTGTGACGCATGCCGGGCTGGGCGTGTGTGTGTCGGGGTGTGTGTGTGTCAGGGTGTGACGCAGGCCGGGCTGGGTGTGTGTGTGTGTGTCGGGGTGTGTGTGTGTGTCGGGGTGTGACGCAGGCCGGGCTGGGTGTGTGTGTGTGTGTCGATGTGTGACGCGGGCTGGGCTGTGTGTGTGTGTGTCGGGGTGTGTGTGTGTGTCGGGGTGTGACGCAGGCCGGGCTGGGTGTGTGTCTCTCGGGGGGGGGCTGGGTGTGTGTGTGTGCGTCGGGGTGTGTGTGTGTGTGTGTGTCGGGGTGTGACGCAGGGCGGGCTGGGTGTGTGTGTGTGTCGGGCTGGGTGTGTGTGTCGGGGTGTGACGCAGGCCGGGCTTTGTGTGTGTGTCGGGGTGTGTGTGTGTCAGGGTGTGTGTGTGTGTCGGGGTGTGTGTGTGTCGGGGTGTGTCGGGCTGGGTGTGTGTGTCGGGGTGTGACGCAGGCCGGGCTGGGTGTGTGTGTGTGTGTGTGTGTGTGTCGATGTGTGACGCAGGCCGGGCTGTGTGTGTGTGTGTCGGGGTGTGTGTGTGTCGGGGCGTGACGCAGGCCAGGCTGTGTGTGTGTGTGTGTGTGTGTGTGTGTCGGGGTGTGACGCAGGCCGGGCTGTGTATGTGTGTCGGGGTGTGTGTGTCTCTCGGGGGGGGCTGGGTGTGTGTGTGTGTCGGGGTGTGTGTCGGGCTGGGTGTGTGTCGGGGTGTGATGCAGGCCGGGCTGTGTGTGTGTGTGTGTCGGGGTGTGTGTGTGTGTGTCGGGGTGTGTGTGTGTCGGGGTGTGACGCAGGCCGGGCTGTGTGTGTGTGTGTGTCGGGGTGTGTGTGTGTGTGTGTCGGGCTGGGTGTGTGTCGGGGTGTGACGCAGGCCGGGCTGTGTGTGTGTGTCGGGGTGTGTTGGGGTGTGTGTGTGTCGGGGTGTGTGTGTGTCGGGGTGTGACGCAGGCCGGGCTGTGTGTGTGTGTGTGTCGGGGTGTGTGTGTGTGTGTGTCGGGCTGGGTGTGTGTCGGGGTGTGACGCAGGCCGGGCTGTGTGTGTGTGTCGGGGGTGTTGGGGTGTGTGGGGTGTGTGTGTGTCGGGGTGTGACGCAGGCCGGGCTGGGTGTGTGTGTGTGTCGGGGTGTGACGCAGGCCGGGCTGTGTGTGTGTGTGTGTCGGGGTGTGTGTGTGTGTGTCGGGGTGTGTGTGTGTCGGGGTGTGACGCAGGCCGGGCTGTGTGTGTGTGTGTGTCGGGGTGTGACGCAGGCCAGGCTGGGTGTGTGTGTGTGTGTGTGTGTGTGTGTGTCGGGGTGAGACGCAGGCCGGGCTGGGTGTGTGTGGGTTGGGGTGTGTGTGTGTGTCGGGGTGTGACGCAGGCCAGGCTGTGTGTGTGTGTGTGTGTGTGGTGTGTCGGGGTGTGACGCAGGCCAGGCTGTGTGTGTGTGTCGGGGTGTGTGTGTGTGTCGGGGTGTGACGCAGGCCGGGCTGTGTGTGTGTGTCGGGGTGTGTGTGTCGGGCTGGGTGTGTGTGTGTGTTGGGGTGTGTGTGTGTGTTGGGGTGTGACGCAGGCCGGGCTGTGTGTGTGTGTCGGGGTGTGTGTGTCTCTCGGGGGGGGCCTGTGTGTGTGTGTGTGTGTCGGGCTGTGTGTGTGTGTCGGGGTGTGTCGGGGTGTGTGTGTGTCGGGGTGTGACGCAGGCCGGGCTGGGTGTGTGTGTCGGGGTGTGTTGGGGTGTGTGTGTGTTGGGCTGGGTGTGTGTCGGGGTGTGACGCAGGCCGGGCTGGGTGTGTGTGTGTGTCGGGGTGTGTGTGTGTGTCGGGGTGTGACGCAGGCTGGGCTGGGTGTGTGTGTCGGGGTGTGTGTGTGTCGGGGTGTGACGCAGGCCGGGCTGTGTGTGTGTGTCGGGGTGTGTTGGGGTGTGTGTGTGTCGGGGTGTGTGTGTGTCGGGGTGTGACGCAGGCCGGGCTGTGTGTGTGTGTCGGGGTGTGTGTGTGTCGGGGTGTGACGCAGGCCAGGCTGTGTGTGTGTGTCGGGGTGTGTGTGTCTCTCGGGGGGGGCTGGGTGTGTGTGTGTGTGTCGGGGTGTGTGTCGGGCTGGGTGTGTGTCGGGGTGTGACGCAGGCCGGGCTGTGTGTGTGTGTGTGTCGGGGTATGACGCAGGCCAGGCTGTGTGTGTGTGTGTGTGTGTGTCGGGGTGTGACGCAGGTCGGGCTGTGTATGTGTGTCGGGGTGTGTGTGTCTCTAGGGGGGGGCTGGGTGTGTGTGTGTGTGTGTCGGGGTGTGTGTCGGGCTGGGTGTGTGTCGGGGTGTGACGCAGGCCGGGCTGTGTGTGTGTGTCGGGGTGTGTGTGTCTCTCGGGGGGGGCCTGTGTGTGTGTGTGTGTGTGTCGGGGTGTGTGTGTGTGTGTGTGTGTGTGTCGGGGTGTGTGTGTGTCGGGGTGTGACGCAGGCCAGGCTGTGTGTGTGTGTCGGGGTGTGTGTGTGTGTCGGGGTGTGACGCAGGCCGGGCTGTGTGTGTGTGTCGGGGTGTGTGTGTGTGTGTGTGTGTGTGTGTGTGTCTCTCGGGGGGGGGGAGGGCGGGGCCGGGGGCTGATGTCAGCGGGCCGGGAGCGGAGCCTTCACACGCCAGCGGCGGGCGCGGGGCGGGACGGGCCGGGCCGGCGCCTCCATCTTGGGCCGCAGCGGCCGCGGGGAGCCAGGTACCGACCCCCCCGCGGGCCCCCCCGGGACCCCCCGCGCCCCCCGGGGCCCCAGCCCGCGCCCCGGAAACCCCCCCGCGGCCCCCCCCCGGGCCCTTCCCCTCCCCCCCCGGGGCCCCCCCGCCACACCCCGCGCCCTCCCCGGGGCCCCCCGCACCCCGCGGTCCCCCCGCGCCCTTCCCCCCCCGCGCCCTCCCCGGGGCCCCCCGCCCCCCGCGGCCCCCCCGCGCCCGGCCCCCCCACGCGCCCTCCCCGGGCCCCCGCCAGTGCCCGTCAACCCCCCGCCTCCCCCCCCGCAACACCCCCCGACCCAGCACCCATCATGCCCCCCCCGACCCTCCCGCGTCAGTCAACCCCCTCCAGCCCCCCCGCGCCGCCCCCCCCGTGCGCCCATCACCCCTTGGGGACCCCCGTGTCCGTCACCCCTCTGCAGGCCCCCCACGCCCCTCCCAGCACCCGTCACCCCCTCATTCCCCCCCCCGAGCCCCCTTGTGACACCGCTCCCCCCCCCGCTCCCGGCACGACACCCAGCACCTGTCACCCCCCCCCGAGACCTCCCCCGCTCCCCCCCGTTAACCTTTGTCCCGTCCAGTACCCCCTGGGACCCCCACTTCTCCCCGCCAGCGGGCGTGAGCAGCCAAGGTTGGGACTGCCCCCCCCTCCCCGGCCCGACCCTGTTCCCCCCACACCCCGGTATCCCCCGGCCCCTCGCTTCCCCCTGCCAGCGTATGTAGGCCTGGGACCCCCCCGAGTCATTCCCCTACGTCCCCCCCGTCCCCGACTTCCCCCTGTCCCCCCCGCTGTCCCCCTCGTCCCCCCCCGACGTCTCCCCCGCACCTCTGTCACCCCCCTCCTTCCACTGTCAGCCCCCTACTTCTCCCCAGCACCCCACATCACCCCTGGGTCTCCCCAGCACCCCGCCACTCCCCGTCAGGCCCTGCAGGGCTCCCCCCCCGCTACTCCCAGGGGGCCCAAAGAGGTCACCAGCTTGCCTCCCCCACAGGGGGAGGTCAGGGCACTTGGGGATCCCCTGGCAGGGACAAGGGGGTGTCCGGGCAGGGGAGGGCAGGACCCTGCCGGGGGAGGTTTTGGGGTGTGTGTGGAGACCAGTTGGGGAGAGGATCCAGGCCAGTGCCCCCCCTTGCACTCCCATGCCCACCCAATCACACCCCTCTGCCCTCCCCCCCACTGTCACACCCCCCCTTGCTGCTACCATCCCCTTCCCCCCCCTGCTGTCACACCCCCCACTGCCTCCCCTGGCCACACCCCCCGCCGCAGCCCCCCTGTATACCCCAATGCAGTCCCTTATACACTGCACCTATCTCAGTGCAACCCACCATAACCCTCAAAGCAACCCCCCGGCAACCCCCCCCATAAACCCCACTGCCCTCTTCCCTTCTAACTTCCCCGCTCCCCGATTTTCCCCCATACATCCTCCCCCGGCCTTGCTGGCCCCTTACGGGACCCCTTGTGCGCTGTCTCCTCCCTGTACCCCCCATTGCACCTCTCCCATATGCCCCCGTACCCTGCTGCAACCCCTCCCTTGTACCGCCACCCCGACTGTACCCCCTGCACCCATACTGCCTGCTACAGCCACTCCCTTGTACCCCCACACCCCACTGTACCCCCACACCCTGCTGCAACCCCTCCCTTGTACCCCCACCTCAACTGTGCCCCCTGCGCCCCCACACCCTGCTGCAACCCCTCCCTTGTACCCCCACCTCAACTGTGCCCCCTGTGCCCCCACACCCTGCTGCAACCCCTCCCTTGTTCCCCCACCCCGACTCTGCCCCCTGTGCACCCACCTCCACTGTGCCCCCCCATCCCCTCTCACCTTCGCACCATCCCCTCTTCGCCCTAATCCCCATCACGCACTTCTGGGGCAATGGCTGTGACCTACAACCCTCTCCCTCACACCCCCTTCGCCCCCACATGGCACACCCGGCACATAGGGTCATTTCCCACCCCCCACAAATGCAGTCATTGCCTGCATCCCTCATGCCCTCCTACCCCATGGCCCTTCCCCACACCGCTTACGGCCCCACACCGCTCACCCACAACCCACACCGCTCACACACACCCCGTACCCACAACCCTCACTGCCCTACACCCTCACATGCACCCCATACCCACACCCCTCACTGCCCTACACCCCTCAACCCTCTTTCACCTCGTACACACCCCTCACCGCCCTACCTCCCTCACACACACTCCTTCACTCCCTTATGAAGGCCCCTCACCCCCCCATTGCCCTGATGCGTGCCCCTCCAACACAAACACAGCCATCACGCACACCCCCCTCAGCCCACTCCCCTCACGCACACCCCATGGCCTGTTACACCCCTCCCCTCCGGTGCCTGGTGGATGGGTGGGGGGGGGCGAGGGGCGGCTCAAGCCAGGGCCTTGTGTTGTGGTTCTCCTTAGAAATTAATTAATAATGGGCCCTTTTGACTCTGTGTGTGTGTGTGAGTGTGAGAGTGCGTCGCCATATGTTTGTGCGTTGCATGTCATATGTATGACACACTGCCGGGTGTGTGCGCAGTGCTGTGTGTGTCTGGGCAGTACCATGGACGGGCATGCGGGTACGGTGCCGAGGGTGATCGTGTCGGGGGGGCTGTGTGTGTCTGGGTGCGTGCACGCACCTGTGATTGTGTATGCATTGCCGTGTCTGTGTGTGTAGTGCTTGTCTGTGTGTGTGTGCGGTGCTTGTGGGTGTTTGTGGTGCTGCGTGTGTGTGTAATGCTTGTGGGTCTGTGCGATGTTGCGTGTGTGCAGTGCTGGGTGCTTGTGTGTCTGCGGTGCTGCGTGTGCGCAGTGTCAAGTGTGATTGTGTGTCTGGGGTGCTGGTTGTGTGTGTGTGTGTCTATGTAGTGCCAAGTGTGATTGAATGTATGCAGTGCCAGGTGGGGTGCCGTGTTCTTGTGTGTCTGTGCAGTGCTGTGTGTGTGGCAATGGAGGGTGTGAGTTTGTGCGGTGCTGGTTGTGCTGGTGTTTGTGCACGCTGCTCTATGGGGCCTGGGAGGGCCAGGAAGCAGGACCAGGCCGGGGACCAGGGAGTAGGGCCGAGGACTGGGCGTGTGTGGGGGGGGACCAGGGACCGGGCAGGTGGGGAGGGGTCAGAGGGTGCCAAGAGCCACATGGGGTTGGGGGACAGCTGGAGCAGGACTGAAGAACAAGTGGGGCAGGGGGGTGTATGGGACCGGTCTGGTGGGGGTGGCGTATGGGACCAGTGGGGCAGGGGATATGGCTCCAGTCCGAGGAGCAGGGACATTTGGGCCCATCTGACTCCCCCCGAGGCCGGTCCCGTGTCCCCCCCGCTGTGTACGTGTGTGGGGGGGTTTCTTCTGAAGACAGGCAATGTGGGTGGTGGGGTGTCAGAGAGGGGGGTGGTCTCCATTCCCCAGCTCCCCTCTCTTCCAACCCCGGGGCCAGACACGGCTCCGGCCCCACTGGCAAGGCAAGCCAGGGGGGCCGGGGTGGGGGGCCTGGATCTCTCTTTTGTCCCCAGTCCCCTTTCCGCCCCCTTGATCTCCGCCTGCCTCTCTCCCTCCATCCCCCTGCTCTGCCCCGGTCCCTATGATTCAGGCCTCCTGCGTTTCCTGTCTTCACAGAAAACAGCAGCCGCGTAAACTCCGCCACGGGGCCCCGTCCCTGCGCGGCTCCCCCCCGTGATCCTGCCCGGCTCTGGCTGGGAGAGAGCAGGCCACAGATCCGAGATACCAGCCACGATCCCCTGCGGGTTCCGGGCATGCGGGTCAGGAGGAGCGGGAAGGGCTGGCGTAAAAACCCCACAGAGCCTGGGACGATTTTCCCCCGCCCAGAAACTTTGTGAGAGCGGAGAATCAGTGGGACTTGTAAAAAATCAGCCAAAAACGACCCCTCGCCCGGCTCTGAGATGCGGCCACCTCTGGGGCAGGGCGGCTGGTTATACATGGACCCCACGCCCAGCACTGAGATGCAGCCACCTCTGGGGCAGGGCGGCTGGTTATACACAGACCCCACGCCCAGCACTGAGATGCGGCCACCTCTGGGGTGAGGTGGCTGTTTTATACCGGGATCCTTCGCGTAGCACTGCAGCACCGGGCTTAGTGCTGACTGCCGGGGTGGGGGGGAGAGTGCCCCCTGCCCCTCTCCCTGCAGCACCTCGGGTCTCCCATCTTCTTAGTGATCCAGCTGCTCGCTAATTAATGGTGAGATCAGCCTGGATCCCCGGCCAGGCCCGGGGCGGCGGGCGGCCAAAAGAGAGGAGTTTAAGATATTCCAGATGTATGGGATGAGGAATGGCAGAGATTGGTTTTGTTTGCAACATGTTTGAAATTCACCCCAGTGTGAGGCTGTCCTAGTGCAAAAGCAGTTCACAGTCGGCTAGTGAGTGCTTGATCTGTGTCAGTCGTGTGAATGTCTCTCCCTTTGGGAGGGAGCATGTGTGCATGCGTGTGCAGGTTGTGCTTGTGAGCATGTGTTCGTGGGTGCGCCTTTACGTCTCTACAGCGGGAGTGCGGATGTGAGTGAGTGTGGATTTGCGGATGTACGATGGGTCGGTTTGTGAATGAGTGTGCGTTTGCGGGTGTACAGTGGGTGTATATAATGTGAGTGTGTTTGTGCATGTGCCGTGGGTGTGCTTGTGAGTGTGTGCTTGTGGATAAGTGTGCCTTTCTATAGTGTGCATGTGAATGGGTGTGCATGTGGGTGTGTTTGTGAGTGAGGCTGTATTTGGGTGTGTACCACATATGGGTGTGTTGGTGAATGTGTGCCCTTGTTTGTACAATGGTTATGCAAACAGGAGTGTTTGTCAGTGAGTGTATTTGTGTATGTACAACATGACCATGTGTGAATGAGTGTATCTATGTGTGTGTTACAGTGTATGTGTGAATACGTGTGCAGTTGTATTCAGTTGGTATGCTTGCAAGTAGGGTGAGTGTGTTTGAGTGTACAATGAATACGTTTGTGTGCACGTGCCGTAGATGGGTGTGTGCGCGTGGTTGTCAGTGTATGGTGTCTGGGTGTGTACACTACAGGTATGTATGCTTGTGAATGTATGTTCTGATGCGTTGGTATGTACAGTGTAGGTTCGTTGTGTTTGTATGTGAAGAGTGCGCATTTGTGTGGGTGTACAGCATAAAAATGAGTGTGTGTGTTTGTGTATTTAGAGTGTATGCAGTATAGAGATATTGAGTGTCTGTGTATAGAGAGTATTGGGAAGTGTGTGTTGGTGAATTAGTGTGTGTCTGGGTGTGTTGGTGAGGGTGTGCATGTTGCGTGTGTACAGCGGGTGAGTCTCTTATTGCGTGTGATGCTGCAGGAGTGTAAAGCCTTATTGAACTGTACTGTGTCCGATTGTCTGTGTTTGCTATGCTGTATCCCATGTGTTTATGTGACAACACGTGTGTGCCAACATCTCGGTGTACCGCTGTGTGGTTGTGTACAGCATCAGTGGGTGTGGTGCTTGGCATGGGTCTGTCAGTACAGTGTGTGTGTGTGTGTGTGTGTGCACAGTGTAGGGGTTGTCTGTACCTGGTGTGAGTGTACTCTGTGTGTGTGTGTGTGTACTGTGTGTGAGAGAGAGGAGATTTGCAGTGTTTGTGTTTGTACAGTGTATTTATGGGAGGGTGTCTGTACAGTGTGTGTGTGTGTGTCTATGTAATGTGTGTACAGTGTGTGTGTGTGATATCACACCCCTCCTTTTAAAGGGGCATTTTGCTTGGAGAACATTTTTGTAGGGGCTGTTTCTTTAACACAGGTCCCAGCTGGATCACGGGGTTGACATGGGAAGGGGCCTGGTGACGTCACAGCCAGTTCAGCCAACGAGTATCCAGGTGAGACGAGTGCATCCCCTCGCTTGCATCCTATTGGCTCAGGCGAGGGTGTCAGTATTCTGTCCTGGCCAGGTTAAAGGTCTTTCCCCTGCCAAGACCTGGGTTCTGGGGCTGTTACCCCAGCAACAGTGGGTGACACCCTCATCCCCAGAGAGCAGGTCTCCTCCCGCTGTTGGGGACGTCATAGGCTGTTGCCATGGGGACCACCTGACCCCGCTCTCAGGTCCTGGCAGATAGGTGAGGGAGGAAGCAGATCTGTCAGTCGCCTTGGCTGGGGCAGGGAAGGTAAGGGAAAAAACCAGCTGTTTCGGGTTTCAATGGCAATGCGTAGTTTTGGGTGAAGGGTTTTGTTCACAGGTCCATTCGATGGAGGGCTGGTTTCTGCAGCGAGGGGTTGACGTGGTCGGGAGGGATTTAACGGCCCCAGATTTCCAGCACCGCTGTGACGGGGATGCCCCTGATGCTGTCAGACTGTACTTGGCATGTACACCTAATGTCCTGAGCCTGTATATCTCATGTCTGTCCCCAACGACGTCAGACTGTATTCCTCATACACACCCCAGTCACAGCATTCAGTACCTGACACCCCCCCGTTATGTCAGACTGTACCTGAACATATGCCCCTATTACATCACACTGTACCTGTGAGACACAGACTGATTACATCACACTGTACCTGACATATACCGCAGTGACATCACACTGTACTCGACACGTACAACTCAGTCGTCAGATTGTACCTGACCCATGCACGCCAATTACATGAGATTGTACTTGGCACATACATCCCAGTTATGTCCGATTGTACCTGGCACATACACCCTAATTACATTACATTCTATCTAATGTCTACACCCTAATTACTTTTGATGGTATTGTGACACACACACACGGACCAGTTAAAGCACACATTTTTATCACATGCTATTCAAAAGGTATGCCCTGACTGTGTCAGACTGACACACACACACCAAATACATCATGCCCTACCTGACGCGCATCCCAGAAATATCACACTGTACGTAAAACTTATCCCAGACCGACCTTGCGTCAAATGAGACACACACCAACTTCATCAGACTGCACCTGGGGACCTCCACCCCCCCCCCCCCGGTTACATCAGAATGTAGGTGTGATGCACCTTCCCCTATCTCTAATTACTTCTAACTGTCCCTGGGACAAACGTACACACCATTTGCATCAGACTGTAGGTGTGATACACCTCCCCCCCATCTCTGATTAGCTTCGACTGTAAACAGCCTGGTTACCTCAGAGTGTACCTTTTCTTCCACCTGTGATTACTTCTGACTGTACCTGGGGAAACAACGCGCCCCCCCCATACTAATCAGCATGTAGCTGTGATATACCTCCCTGACGTCTCTTGATTAACTCTGACTGTACCTTGTGTGGGGTGGGGAAACACCCCCTCCCGTTTATATCCGAGTGTAGCTGCGACGCATCACCCACCTCAACTCTGATTATATCTGACTGTAAACCCCCCCCCTTCCGAATTTTAATCCGAACATAGCCTGTGGTACAGCTCTCCACCGTCTCCAATTAGCTCTGGCTGTATCTGGGACACGCACACCAGTTACGTCACGGTGTAGCTGGGCTACCCCTCCCCCCCCCCCCCGGTCTCGGAGCCTGTACCACTGACACGCACCCGCCTCTCCGGTTTCTAACACGTATCCAGCCGCTCCGCCAGCCTCTGCCTGTGACCCATTTGCCTCGATTCGTTGCACCGTGCGGGTGCCGCTGGCCGGTGACAGTGTGGCGGAAGGTTTTGTTTGGCTGCTGGGGATTTTTGGCGTGTGTGTGTGTCCGTGTGTGTGTGTGTGTGTGTGTGTGTGTGTGTCCCCGCCTGGCTGGGCCCCTCCAGCGTCAGGCCGCGATGTTAATGTAACGCGACGGCAGCTCGGCTGAGATCCCAGGCTGTCTCCGGAAAGACGCGGGGGTCTTTTTCCACCCCCACCCCCCTCACCGCAGTGTTTGCTTAGCCGGTGGGACGTGTTTGGAGCCCCATGGGAGGGGGGAAGGGGGAGAGGCTCCCTCTAAATTCAGCTGGGAGCTGGAGCTGCCCCTTAATTAGAAACATGTTATCCACCATCTGACCTTGGTACAGGACTCCTGGGTTCTTTCCCCAGCTCTGGGAGGGGAGTGGGGGGTAGTGGTTAGAGCAGGGGGAGTGGGGGCTGGTAGCCAGGACTCCTGGGTTCTCTGCCCAGTTCTGGGAGGGGAGTAGGATCTGGTGGGTTAGAGTGGGGGGGGGGGCTGGGAGCCAAGACTCCTGGTTTCTCTCCCCAGTTCTGGGAGAGGAGTGGGGGCTAGTGGTTAAAGCAGAGGGACTGGGGGCCAGGACTCCTGGGTTCTTTCCCTAGCTCTGGGAGAGGAGTGCAGGCTAGTGGTTAAAGCAGAGGGACTGGGGGCCAGGACTCCTGGGTTCTTTCCCTAGCTCTGTGAGAGGAGTGCGGGCTAGTGGTTAAAGCAGAGGGACTGGGGGCCAGGAGTCCTGGATTCTCCTTCGAGTGATGTGGTCAGAAAAATCCCTTCCCCTCTGTGCCTCAGTTTCCCCACCTATAAAATTGGGCTGGCTGTCCATCCTCCTTCCAAGGTGGGGGTTTCATTCATTAATTCCCCTCTGAGACCAGGGGAAGGAAGGTGCCCCCCTATAAATAACCCCGAGTAATTCACTGGTTGCTGGGCCTGTGTCCAGCCACCAGGGATCATCTCTTTGTCCTTTGTATGTACAGCCTCTTGCGCAAAGGGGAGCCGGGAGACGGGGGCTCCCAGGTGCTGCCCCAAGGCAGTATTAATCATAATTAATTAAATGTTCCTAGAGTCTCAATTACTCAAGCCCTACGAGGCCCCCATGTTAGCCCTTTCTGTGTCAGTCCGCCCTCGTAAGGGCCCATTCGTTAATAATTTTATGATTTAATTATCAGTTGTTTTTGGAGGCCGTGCGTCCTGAGTACTAGCACACTGGACTGGGGCTCGGGACACATGAGCCAGGGATAGAACCTAGGAGTCCTGCCGCTGGCCAAGTTGTTTTCCCCATGCTGTGCCTCAGTTTCCCCCTGTTTAACACAGCAATCTCTTCCAACATTTAACCACCGGAAGTTGCGCAGCGTCGTCAGCTCAGGGAAGTCTCCGCAGAGCAGTGAAAGACGGAGGCAGCTGGGTTTTAACTGGCAGGCAGCGGGGCCTAGTGAGTGGAGCACTGGGCTGAGATTCTGGACGACCTGTATTCTCTGTATTTTTCTGAAGTGGGGTGGGAATTCACTGCAAAAAAAACTTGGCCAGGGTGGGGCAACTGGGAGAGACAAATGCGGAGGTTTGGGCTAGGAAGAGACGGGTCGTAGAATCCAGGCCCCTTTGATCTGGGGAACCCTGATCCTGCTTCACCCTCGCGCTGAACCTCAAGTGTTTAAACCCCCCGAATTAGCTTCATAATTGTGGGATTTTAAACATGGTCCTTGTTGTGTTTGTTTTGTTTGTTTGTTTGTTTTTCTGGGATCTGGGCCTGTAGCTGGGTCCCTTTTCCCAGCATTTTCTCTCCCATTGACAAAAGCTTTAATCCAATGACTCCAGGAGATGGGGCTTTAATAGAAAATAAAAACCATCCGATTGGTTCAGCGCCCCCCCCCCGACACCCCCAGAGCATGATGCAATGAGAGTGATGGGTGTGTGATGCCCCCTGCTCCATGATCAGTCAGAATGCTACCCTGGTTTACAGAGCGGGGAAACTGAGGCACGGGGGCGGGGTGGGACCCAGGGGCACAAAGTGAGGAATAGAACCCAGGAGTCCTGGCTCCCAGCCCCCCCTGCTCTGACCCACCAGCCCCCACTCCCCTCCCAGAACCGGAGAGAGAACCCAGGAGTCCTGGCTCCCAGCCCCCCCTGCTCTGACCCACCAGTCCCCACTCCTCTCCCAGAGCTAGGGAGAGAACCCAGGAGTCCTGGCTCCCAGCCCGTCCCCCACTCTAACCACTAGACCCCTCCCAAAGCCAGGGAGAGAACCCAGGAGTCCTGGCTCCCAGCCCCCCCTGCTCTGACCCACCAGCCCCCACTCCCCTCCCAGAACCGGAGAGAGAACCCAGGAGTCCTGGCTCCCAGCCCCCCCTGCTCTGACCCACCAGTCCCCACTCCTCTCCCAGAGCTAGGGAGAGAACCCAGGAGTCCTGGCTCCCAGCCCGTCCCCCACTCTAACCACTAGACCCCTCCCAAAGCCAGGGAGAGAACCCAGGAGTCCTGGCTCCCAGCCCCCCCTGCTCTGACCCACCAGCCCCCACTCCCCTCCCAAAGCCAGGGAGAGAACCCAGGAGTCCTGGCTCCCAGCCCCCCCTGCTCTGACCCACCAGCCCCCACTCCCCTCCCAAAGCCGGGGAGAGAACCCAGGTGTCCTGGCTCCCAGCCTCCCACTGCAGCTGTGGGTCTCAGCAGCTAACCGTTGGTGTCTCCCCACAGAGGATCCTATCCGGGGAGAAGCAGAGCCGAGGAGCCGTGGGGCAGGAAGCCGTAGTCGATGAGGGCACCTCCCACAGGTAAGGGGCAATTAATCCCGGCTAGGCCCCTCTGCCTGGGTCTCCATGGCAACGCCGGCTGGAGCTAGAACCCCCTGTGGTTTGTTCTAGGCCCGGTCTCCACTCTAAGGCGCACTCACGATTTGGCCTGGACAGGATGTGTCCTAGGTGGGGTGAATTTCTTCCCCCCCCCCGCCTCAATCCCAGAGCCTCGCTGCCAATGGGCCCTCTCTAGGGGGTGCCGGCGTCCCTCCGGCCCCAGGGCGGGGACTGGCTGGTTCGGGGGGGGCGGGGACTGAGGCTAGGACCTGTCCCCTCTAGGGGGCGCTGGCTCCCCTCCGGCCCCAGAGCAGGGATTGGCTGTCTCGGGGGGGCGGGGAATGGGGCAGGGGCCTGTCCACTCTAGGGGGCGCCGGCTCCCCTCCGGCCCCAGGGCGGGGACTGGCTGTCTTGGAGGGGCAGGGAATGGGGCAGGGACCTGTCCCCTCTAGGGGGCGCTGGCTCCCCTCCGGCCCCAGGGCGGGGACCGGCAGGCTCAGGGGGGCAGGGAATGGGGCAGGGACCCTTCCCCTCTAGAGGGTGCCGGCTCCCCTCTGGCCCCAGGGTGGGGAATGGCTGGGTTTTTCAGAACGGGGAATCTCCAGTCCCTCTTCAATTCTCACCCCCAATTTTGGGGACTCTATTCCTTGGGGACCATGGGAAGGGGAGATCCAGGATTTGTGGGAAGGGGAAGGAGGGATGAGAAGGGGGGGAAGGAAGGGGGAGGAGGGGATGGGCAGGGGGAGGGGATGGCAGAGGATGGAGGAAAGAGAGGAGGAGGGAGGGATGAGAGGGGGAGGAGGAAGAGGGATGCGAAAGAGGGATGGGGGAAGGAGGGATGAGAGGAGGGATGAGGGGTCAGGCAGAGGAAGGAGGGATGAGAGGAGGAGGGGGGATGGGAAGGAGGGATGAGAGGAGGAGGAGGGATGGGAAGGAGGGATGAGGGGTCAGGCAGAGGAAGGGGGGATGAGAGGAGGAGGAGGGATGGGAAGGAGGGAGGAGGAGGGATGGGAAGGAGGGAGGAGGGGTCAGTCAGGGGAGGGAAGGAGGATGAGGCGTCAGGCAGAGGAAGGGGGGATGAGAGGAGGGAGGAGGAGAAGGGATGGGAAGGAGGGATGAGGGGTCAGGCAGGGGAAGGAAGGATGGGAAGGAGGATGAGGGGTTAGACAGAGGAAGGGGGGATAGGAGGAGGAGGAGGGATGAGAGGAGGGATGAGGGGTCAGGCAGAGGAAGGGGGGATGAGAGGAGAAGGAGGGATGAGGGATCAGGCAGAGGAAGGAGGGATGGGAGGAGGAGGAGGGATGAGAGGAGGAGGGATGAGGGGTCAGGCAGAGGAAGGGGGGATGAGAGGAGGAGGAGGAGGAGGGATGAGAGGAGGGATGGGGAGGAGGGATGAGGGGTCAGGCAGAGGAAGGAGGGATGGGGAGGAGGGACGAGGGGTCAGGCAGAGGAAGGAGGGATGGGGAGGAGGGACGAGGGGTCAGGCAGAGGAAGGGGGGATAGGAGGAGGAGGAGGGATGAGAGGAGGGATGGGGAGGAGGGATGAGGGGTCAGGCAGAGGAAGGAGGGATGGGGAGGAGGGACGAGGGTCAGGCAGAGGAAGGAGGGATGAGAGGAGGGATGGGGGTCAGACAGAGGAAGGGGGGATGAGAGGAGGAGGAGGGATGAGAGGAGGGATGAGGGGTCAGGCAGAGGAAGGGGGGATGAGAGGAGAAGGGATGAGGGGTCAGGCAGAGGAAGGGGGGATGAGAGGAGAAGGAGGGATGAGGGGTCAGGCAGAGGAAGGGGGGATGAGAGGAGAAGGAGGGATGAGGGGTCAGGCAGAGGAAGGGGGGATGAGAGGAGAAGGAGGGATGAGGGGTCAGGCAGAGGAAGGGGGGATGAGAGGAGAAGGAGGGATGAGAGGAGGAGGGATGAGGGGTCAGGCAGAGGAAGGAGGGATGAGAGGAGGAGGAGGGATGGGGAGGAGGGATGAGGGGTCAGGCAGAGGAAGGGGGGATGGGGAGGAGGGACGAGGGGTCAGGCAGAGGAAGGGGGGATGAGAGGAGGAGGAGGAGGAGGGATGGGGAGGAGGGACGAGGGGTCAGGCAGAGGAAGGAGGGATGAGAGGAGGGATGGGGGTCAGACAGAGGAAGGGGGGATGAGAGGAGGAGGAGGAGGGATAGGAGGAGGAGGAGGGATGAGAGGAGGGATGAGGGGTCAGGCAGAGGAAGGAGGGATGAGAGGAGGAGGAGAAGGGATGAGAGGAGGGATGGGAAGGAGGGATGAGGGGTCAGGCAGAGGAAGGGGGGATGAGAGGAGGAGGGATGAGGGGTCAGGCAGAGGAAGGAGGGATGAGAGGAGGGATGGAGAGGAGGGATGAGGGGTCAGGCAGAGGAAGGGGGGATGAGAGGAGGAGGAGGAGGGATGAGAGGAGGATGTGGGGTCAGGCAGAGGAAGGGGGGATGAGAGGAGGGATGGGAGGAGGAGGAGGGATGAGGGGTCAGGCAGAGGAAGGGGGGATGAGAGGAGGAGGAGGGATGAGGGGTCAGGCAGAGGAAGGAGGGATGAGAGGAGGGATGAGGGGTCAGGCAGAGGAAGGGGGGATGAGAGGAGGGATGGGGAGGAGGGATGTGGGGTCAGGCAGAGGAAGGAGGGATGAGGGGTCAGGCAGAGGAAGGGGGGATGAGAGGAGGGATGGGGAGGAGGGATGTGGGGTCAGGTAGAGGAAGGAGGGATGAGAGGAGGGATGAGGGGTCAGGCAGAGGAAGGGGGGATGAGAGGAGGGATGGCAGGAGGAGGGGGGCGGGAGGCCGGAGCCGGCTGGCTGGCTGACTGACTGACTGACTCTCAGGGCCCGGCCTGCCCTCTCCCCGACCCGGCCCCGGCGCCCTCTCCCGCCCTGGCCCTGGCCCTGGCCCCACTCGCCCCCTGCCCGGGGGGGTGGGGGCTGGGCGCGGCCGGTGCCAGGCCGGCACAGGTGGCCCCTGGGGCTGGTCGGGTGCCCAGGGGCGGGGCGGGAAGCGGCCGTGGGGCCGGCCCAGCTCCTCGCTGCTAATCGCAGCTGGCACCGGCCTCTGCTTCCCTCAGCCATTTTAGCTGCCAGCTGGGAATCCCTGTGCAAAATGGCTCCCGCCTGGAGGGAGGAGTGGCCCTGAGCCAGTGGTCACGGCCACTGGCCTCCCCGCACCCAGGCCAGCCCCACCAGCGGCCCCCTGCATCCCTGGCCCGGCCCCACTGATGCGAACCCCACCGTCTCACCCAGCCCCACGGACAATGAACCGCCCCCCCGCTCGGTTCGATTGACGCTAACCCTGGCCCACGCCCTGGCCCGACTGACGCCAACCCGCACCCTCGGCCTGACCGGCGCCAACCCCCACCCCAGCCTGACCCATGTCCCCAGCCCAGCCTGACCCACGCCAGCTGGCACCCACTGCTCGGCCTGACCAATGCCAACTGTGGCCCGCGGTCTGGACCCACTGATGCCAACCCGCACCCCTGGCGTGACCGGTGCTGATCCCCATCCCAGGCTGATCCACGTCCCCAGCCCGGCCTGACCCACACCAGCCCTGGCCCGACCCGGCCTGACCAATGCCAACCGGCAGCCCCTGCTCGGCTCAACCAGTGCCAGCCCCAGCCCTTGGCCCGGCCCAACTGACACTGACTTGCACCCCCGGCTCCACCCACACTGGCCTGACCCACACCAACCTCTGACCCATGATGCCGACCCCCGTCTCCCATCTCCCAGGGATGGGCTGTGAAGACACAGCACCTCTTGGCGGGGGTTGGGGGGGGGGACGTTTGTGGGGAGCTCACAGCACCAGTGCCCTGGCTGCCACCACTTTGGGCTGTACGGTGGGGGTGGGGTGGGTGCCAGCCCCAATTTAGCACAAATCACACTGCCCTGCAGCTCTAACCACTAGCCCCCACTCCCCTCCCAGAGCCGGGGAGAGAACCCAGGAGTCCTGGCTCCCAGCCCCCCCTGCTCTAACCACTAGCCCCCGCTCCCCTCACGCCTGTCTCTCCCTCCCCAGCTCTGTGGCCCCGCCATGGCCCCGGTGCTGGAGCTCTCGGACGCCGCTCACGCCCGCTGCCTGCTGGTGGAGCTGAATGAGCAGCGGCTGCGGGGCCAGTTCTGCGACGTCACCATCATCGCCGAAGACACCAAGTTCCCGGCCCACAAGAACGTGCTGGCGGCTTCCAGCCCCTACTTCAAGGAGGTGCTGTCGGAGGAGCCGGCCGGCTGCCAGCCGGCCCAGGTGCTGGAGCTGCCCGACATCCAAGCCGGGGTCTTCTCTGACATCCTCAACTTCATCTACCGCTCCCGCCTCTCGGTGCCCAGCCCGGCCGCCGCCCGGCAGATCGGAGCCGCCGGGCGGCGCCTCGGCATCTCCTGGCTGGAGAACCTGGACCCCGCCGCACAAGCCAAGGAGATGAGCGAGCCCTGGAGCCCCGAGGCGGCCGGAGACACCTCGGCCTCCTCCCCGAGATCCTGTGCCTCCCCAGTGGACCTGACCTGCCCGTCGCGGCCGGCCGCCAGCCCCGTCTGCCTCCAGGAGCCGGCCCGGCCGCCCAGCCCGCAGCGGGAGGTGGACAATGAAACCGAGACTGCGAAGATCCTCTACGCCCTGAGCACGGCGCCCGCTGAGCCGGGCGCCCCGGACTGGGAGCAGGAGCATGGCGCCGGAGACCCCCCCGCCGCCGGGAGCGAGCCGGCGCCCTCCTCTTCCTCGCCGGCGGGCAGCGCCTTCCACTGCGGGCTCTGCAGCCGCTCCTTCGCCACACCGGCCGCCCTGAGCCTCCACCTCAAACTGCACCGGAGCCGGCGCTCCCTCTCCTGCCGCCACTGCGGCAAGAGCTTCATCCACGTCAAGCGGCTGCAGACGCACGAGGTGCTCTGCAAGGAGGCGGGCGAGGAAGAGGAGGAGCCGGCGGCACCGGGCGGCTCGGAGGCGCCGGCCCCGCTTCCTCCCGCTGCTCCGGCGCTGCCCAAACCGGCGTCTTCCAAGAAAGGGCTTCTCTTCCGCCACCGGGCCCTGCAGCGGCTGGAGTACATCCCGGAGCAGGACCACTTCGTCAAGGTGGTGGATGGGCACGTCATCTACTTCTGCACCGTCTGCGAGCGCTCCTACATGACCCTGTCCAGCCTCAAGCGCCACTCCAACGTCCACTCCTGGCGGCGCAAGTACCCCTGCCGCTACTGCGACAAAGTCTTCGCCCTGGCCGAGTACCGCACCAAGCACGAGGTGTGGCACACCGGTGAGCGCCGGTACCAGTGCATCTTCTGCTGGGAGACCTTCGTCACCTACTACAACCTGAAGACCCACCAGAAGGCCTTCCATGGCATCAACCCGGGGCTCATCTCCTCCGAGAAGACGCCCAACGGGGGCTACAAGCCCCGGCTCAACGCCCTCAAGCTTTACCGCCTCTTGCCCATGCGCTCCCAGAAGCGGCCCTACAAGACGTACAGCCAGGGCCTGCTGCCGGAGGGCCTGCTGCTGCCCCCACCGCAGCCCCGCCCCGTGGCGCTGGGCGAGGGGGACGCTGGCCCCGGCGGGGAGGCGGGGCCCGTCTTCGGGGCTGCCCAGGCGCTGGAGCCACCCGAGGCTGAGCAATTCCTCCTGCCAGCGCCAGCCGAGCAGCGTGAGACAGGGCCGCCCCCCTTGCCGGCGGAGGAGGTGCGGCGGGCGCCAGCGGACAGCGAGGCCCCGTCAGTCATCGCCTACGGCCACCCGGCCTCCTCGGTCATTGTGCACAGCACCTCGGTGGCGCCGGCGGGAGGTGGGGGCGGCCAGGCCTCCTCGGTCATCACCTTCAACAGCGCGCCGGCCGCCCCCCGCCCCGCCCCGGCCGAGCCCCTCAAAAAACAAGTGCTGAAGGAATACATCCAAGCCCAGAAGGTGGCCGAGCAGGCCGTGGAGGAGGCAGGCGGTGGGGAGCCGCCCAAACCCCGCAGCCTGCGGCCCGGCCGCACCATGACCTACATGGCCAAGCCGGCCTACGTTGGGGCCACCTCGGAGAGCCGCAGCGCCCCGCTGTGCCAGATCACGGTGCGCATCGGCGAGGAGGCCATCGTCAAGCGGCGCATCTCCGAGACCGACCTGATGCTGGACAAGAGCCCGCGGGGCCCCAAGCGCTTCGAGTTCGGGCCGGCCGAGAAAGCGGCTCCCGGCAAACGCGCCGGCGGCTCCTACGCCAACAACGAGAGCGGCGAGGAGGAGAGCGACCGGGACGCCGAAGACCATCTCTGGCGTCCGTACTACACCTACAAGCCCAAGCGCAAGGCCTGCGGATCCGGCGGGGCTGGCTCCAGTGTCCCCAAGGTGAAGCGGTCTTCCCGGTGGCGCCGCAAGCTGCGCTCCCTCCGCTGGATGAAGCGGGTGGAGAAGGAGGAGGAAGGGGAGGAGCCGAGCCTGGCTCCCGCCCCCGCCTCGCCCGTTCCTGGCGGCTCCGACGCCCCGGCGCCCGAACCGGCGCACAAGGCCGGGCGCGGCAGCGCCGAGTGGAAGCACGAGTGTGGTGCCTGTGGCAAGCTCTTCTCGGCGCTGAAGAAGCTGCGGAAACACGAGCGGGTGCATGGGCGGCCGGGCAAGGACGATCCGGCCCCGGCTCCGGCCCACCGGGTGGGCCGCAAGCCCTCGGTCAAGTTCACCTGCACCCACTGTGCCAAGGTCTGCAAGACGGCGGCGGCCCTGAGCCGGCACATGAAGCGGCACGAGGGGGAAAGCCGGGAGCCCGGCCCGCCCGCCATGACCACCGTCATCGCCTATTCCAAAAAGCCGGAGGAGCCGGAGGAGCCGGCGCCAGCGCCGGCAGCCGTCAAGGAGGAAATCACGCAGGAGATGCAGGTCTCGTCGTCCAGCGGGGAGCCGCCGGCGGTGGAGGCCAGTCGGGTCCGCGCCGCCGGCCAGCCGGCCACGCCGGAGAGCCAGGGGGCCGCGCCGGCCCGGGAGGAAGAGGTGATGCCGCCGGAGACGGGCGGGCCAGAGGAGGCAGCTGCCCCGCTGGCCGAAGCCACCACCAGCCGTGCCGAGCTGGCCCCGGCGCCGCCCGCCCCCCGGGCCGCCCTCTCCTTGCAAGACCCTGTCATCTCGCACACCAGCCCGGCCCCAGCGCCGCCCGACTACCCGGAGCGGTACCCGGTGCAGGAGTACCCCCTGCCCCTGCTGGCGCCGGGGGGCTGCCGGACCCGCAAGGAGGCGGAAGAGAAGCCTGCCTTCCTCGCCTACCCCAGCCCTGTCCCCTTCAACGCCGTGGGCAAGGCTGGGGCCGGAGACGGGGAGGGCAAGGTGAGCTTTTACCCCGACCCCTACCCGCTCATGTACGGGCACCAGCTCCTGGCCGCCTACCCGTACAACTTCACCAACCTGGCCGCCCTGCCCGTGGCGCTGAACATGGTCCTGCCGGACGACAAAGGCCAGCCCCTGCCGTTCCTGCCCAGCGTCTTCGGCTACTCGGTGAACCCGTGCCGGAGCCAGGCCCAGGACGGGGCCGGGGCCAGCAGCGGGGCGGGGGGCGGGCCGGCCCTTCCCCGGGGGGGGGTCCGGGGAGAGCCCCCGGCCCCCGAGCGCCTGAAGAAGGGAAGTTTCCTGTGAGAGGCAGGGGGAAGGTTGCCGGAGCTGGGCTCTGTGATATGGGGGGGAGGGGGGCATGCGTCGGAGCCGGGGTGGGGAGCGGAGGGAGGGGCTATCAAGGCACACCCCCCCCGGAAGTATGATGTGAGGACCTGGGGGGGGGGGAATCCCAGGGCTGGGCTGTGAGCTGTCACTCCTGACCGAGCAGCCCCATCCCCCAATGACTTCCGGGGACCCCCCCATCCCCATGCCCTTCAGGGCCTTTCCCCTCACAATCCCCCCCCCCGACCCTGAGGGGCGCCAGAGGCCCGGCCTCACACCTGGCACATCTGGGGGGGAGGGGGGTTGTTACCCCAAGGGAGGGGCTCCCTCCATAATGCTGAGTGGGACCAATATGGGGGATGGGGTACCCCATATGCCCCCCAGAGAGTAAGGAGGTGGTTTGGGGCTGGAGGAGCCCAGCTGCGACGGGGGGGGGGTACTACAGTTTTCCCCTCCCAGAATGCACTGCAAATACCCCCCCACTGCAGCCCAGCTTCCTGCCCCGGGCAGCCCCCCCAGCTGCCGCTGTCCTCAGCTTCCTGTCCTGGGACCCCCATTCCCCTGCCCCGGGCACCCCATGCACCCCCCCATTCCCTCTCCCCAGCCCCCCCATTCCTGCGCACCAGCTTCCTGTCCTCGGCCCCCCCTTTCCTCTGCCCCGGGCAGCCCCCCCTGCTGCTGTCCTCAGCTTCCTGTCCTGGGACCCCCATTCCCCTGCCCCGGGCACCCTGTGCACCCCCCCATTCCCGCGCGCCTGGCCCTGGCGGGGCGCCAGGCTCGGTGTGTGACGCAGCATTTTGGAGCCTCGACCGGCTGAGTCACTTTTTCCTTTCGGGCCGGGAGCCCTGCCCTGGCTCCAGCCCTTCCAGAAACTTCCCCGGGGGGGGGTTCCAGCCTCTCCCAGCAGGGGGGTGCTGCCCCCGACCCCCAATCTTCCCTGTGGGGAGATGGGGGGGTTTCCCATTTGCACTAGTCGTTTCCTGTTTTGGGCCACTGACCCCCCCCCCCCACACCGCTGCACTAGCCCCTCGCCCGCTCAGAGTGCCCCGTCTTTCTCCATCACCCCCCCCCTTAGGAATTAGGACCCCGGAGCTGGCTCTGGGGTGTCGGTGCACACCCCCCCAGATGGCAAGACAGGGGGGTGGTATAGGAAAAAGGGGGTATCCCCCCAAAAAAGAGACCCCTAATAAACGACTGTGTGGTTTAAGCGACTCCAAAAGTGTGGGGGGGCCCTCGGCCTACCCAGCCAACTCCAGTCCCCCATGATTCCTCCCCAAACCTGCCCCCCCTAAAATCCACTCCTCTGTTCCCTCACCCCAAGCTGCTTCTCTGCCAGTGTCTCTAAAATCTCCCCATCTGCTGTGCCCCCCAATCCACCCCCTGCCCCCCAAATCCTGCCTCTCTACTATCCAGCTGCCCTCACTGCCCCCCAAAACCAGCACATTTTAAACCATCCAATCTCTGGGTCGAGGGCTGCATTACAGATGTTTGAGGGGACCTGTCACCCCTTATTCTGCAGATCTTGTCCCCCCCAATTGCTAGCACCCCCCACCCCTTAAGAACCAGGTTTCTTTGCCTTCTTTTTGGGGGGACCCCATGCACTCCCATTCCCCTGTGCTGGGTACTCCGTGGGGGTGCATGGGAGGAGCGAGGGGTCTGCACCCCTTTGATCCCTGACATCTGGGTCACAGAGGATTTGAGCTGTGCCGTGAAGGGGGGAGGGGGATTGTGCCTCTCCCAGAATCCTTTGTTGCCTAGGAGGCAAGTGGGTCAGATTTGGGGGAGCAAAAGGGTGTGTGGATTTCCCTGTGGGGGTTGAGGGGTGGGAATCTGGGGTTCAGCCCGTTTATACAGCCCCCTAGCTGGGGGGATGATCTGCCTGGCTCAACCTGGGGGGAGGAGCTAAGGAGGAATTGGGGGGGAGGAAATTTGTCTCCCAGTTTCAGACAGCCCCCTGAACTTTTCCCCCAAAACTCGCCCCTGAATTGTCCCCCTAAACTGCCCCTCCCCCTGAAACTCACCCACAACCCCCATGGACCATTGGGCTGGGGAGGAGAGCAGAGAATTCCCCCTGCCCCACTTCCAAGGATGCAGGGGGGGTCTCTGTCACTTCTCCCACCCCGCCCAATGTTCCAGCCAGCAGGGGGCGCTGCTGGGCATGGCGCTTTGCCCTGGGCTCTGATCTGCCTGGGGGACCCTCCCAGGGCGGCCGATGCCCCCTGCAGTTGTGGGCACGCCGTGGGGCGGCAGGTGCATGGGGCTGCAGCACCTGAAATGGCGCGGGGCATGCGTAGCCCTTGTGCACGTCCTGCAGTGTGGCAGGGCAGTGCCCCCTGCCCTGCTGCATCACCGCAGTGCACTGCGACGGGCAGTGCCCCCTGCCCTGCTGCATCACCACAGTGCACTGTGACGGGCAGTGCCCCCTGCCCTGCTGCATCACTGCAGTGCACTGCGACGGGCAGTGCCCCCTGCCCTGCTGCATCACCACGGTGCACTGTGACGGGCAGTGCCCACTGCCCTGCTGCAGCTGCAATGCACTGCGACGGGCAATGCCCCCTGCCCTGCTGCATCACCGCAGCGCACTGTGACGGGCAATGCCCCCTGCCCTGCTGCATCACCGCAGCGCACTGCGATGGGCAATGCCCCCTGCCCTGCTGCATCACCGCAGCGCACTGCGATGGGCAATGCCCCCTGCCCTGCTGCATCACCGCAGCGCACTGCGACGGGCAATGCCCCCTGCCCTGCTGCATCACGGCAGTGCACTGCGACGGGCAATGCCCCCTGCCCTGCTGCATCACGGCAGCGCACTGCGATGGGCAATGCCCCCTGCCCTGCTGCATCACGGCAGCGCACTGCGACGGGCAGTGCCCCCTGCCCTGCTGCATCACCGCAGTGCACTGCGACGGGCAGTGCCCCCTGCCCTGCTGCATCACTGCAGTGCACTGCGACGGGCAGTGCCCCCTGCCCTGCTGCATCACTGCAGTGCACTGCGACGGGCAGTGCCCCCTGCCCTGCTGCATCACCACGGTGCACTGTGACGGGCAGTGCCCACTGCCCTGCTGCAGCTGCAATGCACTGCGACGGGCAATGCCCCCTGCCCTGCTGCATCACCGCAGCGCACTGCGACGGGCAATGCCCCCTGCCCTGCTGCATCACGGCAGTGCACTGCGATGGGCAATGCCCCCTGCCCTGCTGCATCACGGCAGCGCACTGCGATGGGCAATGCCCCCTGCCCTGCTGCATCACGGCAGCGCACTGCGACGGGCAATGCCCCCTGCCCTGCTGCAGCTGCAATGCACTGCGACGGGCAATGCCCCCTGCCCTGCTGCATCACCGCAGCGCACTGCGACGGGCAATGCCCCCTGCCCTGCTGCATCACCGCAGCGCACTGCGACGGGCAATGCCCCCTGCCCTGCTGCATCACCGCAGCGCACTGCGATGGGCAATGCCCCCTGCCCTGCTGCATCACCGCAGCGCACTGCGACGGGCAATGCCCCCTGCCCTGCTGCATCACGGCAGTGCACTGCGACGGGCAATGCCCCCTGCCCTGCTGCATCACGGCAGTGCACTGCGATGGGCAATGCCCCCTGCCCTGCTGCATCACGGCAGCGCACTGCGATGGGCAATGCCCCCTGCCCTGCTGCATCACGGCAGCGCACTGCGACGGGCAGTGCCCCCTGCCCTGCTGCATCACCGCAGTGCACTGCGACGGGCAGTGCCCCCTGCCCTGCTGCATCACTGCAGTGCACTGCGACGGGCAGTGCCCCCTGCCCTGCTGCATCACTGCAGTGCACTGCGACGGGCAGTGCCCCCTGCCCTGCTGCATCACCACGGTGCACTGTGACGGGCAGTGCCCACTGCCCTGCTGCAGCTGCAATGCACTGCGACGGGCAATGCCCCCTGCCCTGCTGCATCACCGCAGCGCACTGCGACGGGCAATGCCCCCTGCCCTGCTGCATCACGGCAGTGCACTGCGATGGGCAATGCCCCCTGCCCTGCTGCATCACGGCAGCGCACTGCGATGGGCAATGCCCCCTGCCCTGCTGCATCACGGCAGCGCACTGCGACGGGCAATGCCCCCTGCCCTGCTGCAGCTGCAATGCACTGCGACGGGCAATGCCCCCTGCCCTGCTGCATCACCGCAGCGCACTGCGACGGGCAATGCCCCCTGCCCTGCTGCATCACCGCAGCGCACTGCGACGGGCAATGCCCCCTGCCCTGCTGCATCACCGCAGTGCACTGCGATTGGCAATGCCCCCTGCCCTGCTGCTGCTCGGCGCTGCAGTTTCCAGCACTCCCTGCTGTGGCGCCAGCCTGGCGCCGGCCTGCAGCTCCCTGTCAGCCGTGCACTGCAATAAAATGTGCATCCCCCCCCCCGCGCGGTACTTTGGTGCAGCACAACGCACATTCCAGCTCCTGCTGGGCAAGGCCGACCCCGGCGCTTGCTGCAGGGCAAGGGCCATTGCAATCCAGCCCCCCCCCCACAGCCCTCCCATGCATCCACTGCATTGCAAAGGCCCCCCTGGCGTGGATTGCATGGGGGGGGCTGCGCGGGGGTGGATTTAGCAGAGAGCACCAAAGGCGTTCTGGGCGCGTATCCCCCCGCAGTTGGGGGGGCAGGTGGGGGGGATCGAGGCCCGGAGTGGGGGGGGCAGTCACTGATTTGTACATAGCTGTCCGTCTTGGAGATCTTTTTTGCACTTTCGTCACTGCGCCCCCCCCCCCCCCCCAGTGAGCGTGGAGCATTGCTACTGAATGTAACCTTCGTGTTTATTTTCTAGATTGCACCTCGGGTTAGTCTGACGGCACTTTATAGACCTAACGAACCGGTGGAACCCCCCCCTCCCGCCCCCCCAAGAAACAAGCAAGCAAACCCCCCCCCCTCCGCGTAAAACCAAGGTAAAACGTTTCCGACCCTCCAGAAAATCCCCCCCCCGCCCCTTCCAGCCGCTTTGATCCCGGTCCCTCTGTTCCAACCGTGACTGTGTGGAAGACCCGTAGAGAACAAGCCGATATTTATCTTTCTGCATCTCTTGTGTGTAACTCGAATAACTTCTCCGAAATAAAACGACAACTATACGCTCAGCGGTGGCGGCTGGTGACCCGGCCCCCCCCCCCTCGCCCGGCGCCGAGACGCGGCCACCTCTGGGGCGGGGCGGCTGGGGACCCCTCGCCTGGCGCCGAGATGTGCCCACCTCCGGGGTGGGGCGGTTGGTTCCTCAGGGACCCTAGCACCAAGATGCTGCCACCTCTGGTCTGACTCCCAAGGGAGGCGTGCCCCTCGCACTGGGGCCAGCCCGGCCTGCCAGGGGAGAGGGGGCTACCATGGGGCTGAGCCTGATCCCTGGCATGGCCAGAAAGGGTGTTGCAGGGGGATATTTGCACCCCCCCCCGCCATCGTGTCTCTACTTGACCCCTCCCTGTCTGGGAGTGTGACCCATCTAATTTAGCAACCAGCCACTGCCCATGGGGGGTCAGATGGGGTCGGGGTCTCAGTCGCAGGGCGGCTGGGAGATGGGGATTTACTGCAGGGCCAAGAAAGGGGTCCCCAGTTCATTGGGGCTGCCTGAGTGTATTGGGGTCCCTATGCCCATGCGGGGGGGGCTCCCTGCTGCTGGAGCTGTCACCCCGTGGCATTAACCCACTGCCCCCCATCCCACGGCACCTGGTTCCACCCCCCGTGCCTCAGTTTCCCTCTCTGCCCTTCCCCAAGCTGGCTGTTCCCGGGCGCTGGTTCCAATCCAGCCAGCCAGGGCGTGATCTGACGCCCCCCCCTCCACCCGCAGGGGCCAACGCCCTGTCATCTCTTTCCCCCCGGGACGGCCCTGACCCTTGAGCTGGTTCTGACGCCACCCCGCTGTCGTCAGCGAGCAGGCCCCTGTTAGCCCGCCCCGCAGAGCGGCCTGCGGGGCAAAGGGGCTCGGAGCGGCTGGCCCTTGGCTCCGACGCAGGATCCCTTCTCCGGGCGCCATGGGCTTCCCAGCCGGGCTCCTGGTCCTGTTGTCGGTAGGGGCCCTGCCGTGCCAGCCGGTAACCCACGGGGACTCGGCCAAGGTGAGCCTGGCGTGGGGCTGGGCAGGGCGGGAGGCTGGTGCCAGAGCTCATTGGCATGCTGGCAACATGGTGTAAACCCCCTCCTCCAGCTCTGCCCCCTCTAGTGACGCCTTGCCTCAGTTTCCTTCCGGGGAAAACAAGGGGACGATTCTGGGGGGGAAGCAAAAAGTCTGGCTAGACCTGAGCTGGGGTTTTTTTCTGGTCCCGCTGCTACGGGGTGGATACACCCCACACTGGAGAGGTGAAGGGGCAGGAAGCTCGGCCCAGTGGGGCGTGCCCCGGTTGGCCAAGGGATATAAAAGGGGGCACAGCGGGAGGAAGAAACCGGGGGGACAGCGGGTCAAGGGCTTCAGAGGGAAATGAACAGAATGGGGCAAACAGTGCACGGCCGTCCCCTGGCGTCTGGTTTAGAGATACCCGGTGCCTGCGTCCTGGACCATCTTGGCTAACAGCGATTGTAGAAGAAGATTGGGGTCAGAAGAGACCTCAGGAGGTATCTAGTCTGACCCCCTGCTCAAAGCAGGACCAACCTCAACTAAATCATCCCAGCCAGGGCGATCCTCCGGGAACTCATCCCATGCTTTCCGCCATCCCGTTTTGTCGTGCCGACGTCCCTCCGGCGAGGAGTTCCGCAGGTCGACGGTGCCGTGGGTGGCTGTTTGAAACCCACCGCATGTGACAACAGAACCTTGGTTACCGAGACCCAAGTTCCGGACCAGGCTGCCCCGCACCCCTCATCCGGACCTGGAAGGAGGCAATCGGCATTAGAAACCCAAAAAGCAAACACTGTACAGTACCGTGTTAACCATAAACTACTGTACTAACAAAACACAGGGCGAGTTCAAAAAACCCCAAACCTGGGCCAAGGGCAGGAAACGGCTCATGGGCGGGTTTCGTTTGCATGCCGAGGGTTCAAAGCAGCGTTTGCCTCCTGCCGACTCAAGTCCGGGTCCGGCTGTAAACGTTGGCTCCGGTCGGCCTTACGGCGGTTTCGGGGTTACCGACGCCCTCTGCGTTCGGGGCGCTGAGGTTGTGGTGTCATTTCGTGGGGTGAATCCTTGTGCCGGGATCAACGCTGACTTTCCCCCTTGTCCACATGCTGCTCGTGCCCCTCAATGAATTCTAGTAGATCGGCGAGGCGTGATTTTCCTTTACAAAAACTCACGTTGACCCTGCCCCGATGAATCCTCTTCCTCTCCCCGTTCCATCATTCGGATCCTGACTTGTGTGAGTCAAGGGCAACATTAGAGATGGGGGGTCCATGGTTATTAGGTGTCCTCTGTGGCATTTATGGGGGGCCCATCATTGTGGTCTCTAGGCCCCTTGCCCTCTTTCCTGCATATCTTTTCACAGCCCCCACTCCCAGGAGGCAGGGCGAGGTGGGGAAACTGAGGCAAGGGGCGACTTACCCATGGCTTGCGGTGGAGCCGGGAGTCCAGCCCGCAACCCCGTGTTCAGACTGCTTCCTCTCCAACCCATCCTGGACCTACAGAGGCTCTGGGGTGATTATAGCCGATGGCGTGTCCCCCTTGCTGGTGAGTTTGCTCGCTGGCGGAGGTGTGTTGTCGCATGGGGTGTACAGGCCGCCTGGCTGTCCCAGCCGTGAGCGGGTTGACAGGGAGCTGCGGCAGGGGACTGCAAGTCTGGGAAACAACCTACTTCAGTGGCGTGGTAGGAAGGAGGAAAACAGGGTGTGGTGGCTTCCCGCAGGGTCTCCTGGAGCCTGCAGGAGGGGGGGACAGGTCCCAGAAGAGGGGGGGCTTGCACCATGGTGTTCATCTGGCCTGGCCCCTGATTTTCCACTGTTATGGGTCAGCCTGGGCCAGTCCTTATCCGTGACCCGTTCAGTCTCAGACCGCTCGGCCCTAAGAACAGACTTTGTCCTGTTCCCCCACCCTGCCCCACGGAGCAGCCCCAGAAAGCCTAAGGGGGAAACCGAGGCACGGCTAGGCCTCGTCAAAAAAATATTCCAAAAGCTGCCCACTCCAGCGCGTGCGGGCTGGAGACCTGCGCCGAAATAATTCCCAGAGCAGATCTCTCCGAAAAGCACCATGGAGAATTCTGGTGAGCCGATAGCAACTCCCCCTGCGCCCCAAGTTAACTCCCCGTAATTTGTCCCTTGTGAACAAAGAGATATAGCTTTCCCGCAGTTGACACCCGCCCCTCCAGTCCTGGTTTCCCTCTCCCTGCTGCACTAATTCCATGGGGGGAGTTTCCGGTATCTCGGTTTACGTGGGGGACAAGCTACAGGGCTGTCGGATCCAGCTGTTGCTAAGACCATCTGGGGCGGCGAGCCAATCCCGGAAACGTCGCTCACCGGGTCCGTGGTTCGTCACGGCTGGAGGAACGGACTGAACACTGCGTGCAGAGCTGGTGGCCCCGTCTCCAAAAAGATCTATTGGGATTGGAAAAGGTTCAGAAACGGGCAACAAAAATGATTCGGGGTCTGGAACGGCTGCCGTACGAGGAGAGGTGAATAAGACCGGGACTTTTCAGCTTGGAAAAGAGAAGGCAGAGAGGAGAGAGGTCTATAAAATCGTGACGGGGGTGGAGACAGTCAAGAAGGAAGTGTGATTTATGCCTTCTCGTAACACACGAACCAGGAGTCATCTGGTGAAATGAACAGGCAGCAGGTTGAAAACGGACAAAAGGAAGTATTTCTTCGCACAACGCACTGTCGACCTGGGGAACTCCTCGCCACTGGATGTTGTGAAGGCCAAGACCATAACAGGGGTCAAAAAGAAAACAACTAGGTACGTTCCTGGAGGACAGGTCCATCAGTGGCTATTAGCCAGGATGGGCAGGGATGGTGGCCCTGGCCTCTGTTTGCCTGAAGCTGGGAATGGGGGGCAGGGGATGGATCACCTGATGATTCCCTGTTCTGATCCTTCCTTCTGGGGCACCTGGCATTGGCCACTGTCGGCAGACAGGACACTGGGCTGGATGGACCGTTGGCCTGACCCGGTACGGCCAATAACACCCAAGAACCCATAAAACAGGGAGAGACCAAACAGGCTGCTCCGAAGGGAGACAGGCGCAGCACACCCGGCCAGGCCCTAGGCTGGTTCTCTGCAGACCGCCTGTGATCTCACGCTTCGCTCACTGTTCACAACACACCCCAAAGGACCCCCAAAAGGCCCTACCGTCCTAACCCCCTGACTTCGTTATCGCCCTGAGTGGGGACAGATGATTAATGAGCCGGCTGGAGGCAGAGTGAGGGACTGCCAGCCACGGGGCTAAATGGTGATTGGCTCAAAGGGGAAACTGAGGCAGGGCTGCTCCACCGTGGGGGGAGCCAGAGGGGTGAAAGCAGCCCTAGACATGCTTCTACTGCTGGGTCAGCTGCCCCGGTACTCCAGCTGATAACAAGGATGGCTGGATGCTGTGGGCCCGCTGCTTCCGAACTCCCGCTTTCTCCTTCTACAAGCCGAGGCCGGGGGTGAGAGGCAGGAGCCAGTGAAACAGGAGAGACCCCACTCCCCTCCCGGTGCTGAGCAGAGAATCCAGGAGTCCTGGCTCCCAGCCCCCTGCTCTGACCCAGCAGCCCCCACTCCCCTCCTGGAGCCGGGGAGAGAACCCAGGAGTCCTGGCTCCCAGCCCCCTGCTCTGACCCAGCAGCCCCCACTCCCCTCCTGGAGCCGGGGAGAGAACCCAGGAGTCCTGGCTCCCAGCCCCCTGCTCTAACCACCAGCCCCCACTCCCCTCCCAGAGCTGGGGAGAGAACCCAGGAGTCCTGGCTCCCAGCCCCCTGCTCTGACCCACCAGCCCCCACTCCCCTCCCAGCGCTGGGGAGAGAACCCAGGAGTCCTGGCTCCCAGCCCCCCCGCTCAGACCCACCAGCCCCCCACTCCCCACACTGTGTCTTTCCTATCCATGGAGCAGCGCTGACACCTGGCGGCCAGCTGGGGTAACCCTGGCCGCTGGGATGTGCTCCAAGGGGGGCCCCCCGCGGGCCTGCGGGACTCCTGGCGACATGACGGCTCCGATGGGAAGCACGGGGGTGAATTGACACAAACCCTAAAGAATTGGGTCGGGGAGGGGGCCCTGTGGCTGATGGGAGATTCCCGAGCTGCAGGGATGCCTGATGCCCGGGGGCGGGGGGGCGGGAGGGAAGGCGGAAAAAGCCACCTAAAGGCCAGGCTGGGCATTTCGCCCTCGCCCCATGGCTCAGCCGCGCCCCCCCAGTGGCCAGCAAGGGGGCTGCAGAAGGCCCTGGAGGTAACCCACTGCTTTTCTGCCACCCGCCCCCCCCCCAGCAGGACGGTCACTGCTTCCAGGTCCTCCCAAGTGAGGAGGGGGCCCTGAATATTGGCCGCCACTGGGGGGTCACCACCCCAGCAGCCACTGTCCACATCGACATGCGCAAGGTGACCAGGTACGATCCCGGGGGAGGTGGTTTGGGGGGGGCGGGTGCTTCCTGCAGGGGGCTAGTGGGTTAGATGGAGGGGAGTGAGGGGCTGGTGGGTCAGAGCAAGGGGGGGCTGGGAGCCAGGACTCCTGGGTTCTCTCCCCAGGTCTGGGAGGGGAGTGGGGGCTGGTGGGTCAGAGCAGGGTGGGCTGGGAGCCAGGACTCCTGGGTTCTCTCCCCAGGTCTGGGAGGGGAGCGTGGGGCTGGTGGGTTAGAGCAGGGGGGCTGGGAGCCAGGCCTCCTGGGTTCTTTCCCCGGTCTGGGAGGGGAGTGGGGGCTGGTGGGTCAGAGCAGGGCGGGCTGGGAGCCAGGACTCCTGGGTTCTCTCCCCAGCTCTGAGAGGGGAGTTGGGGCTGGTGGGTCAGAGCAGGGGGAGGGGCTGGGCGCCAGGACGCCTGGGTTCCCTGTGTACAGTGTGGGCCCCTCTCTCCCCAGCACCGCCTCGTCCTTCGAGTTCCGCACTCTGGACCCTGAGGGGGTGATCTTTTTTGGGGATATGGGGGACCACAGCGACTGGTTCGTCCTTGGGCTGCGCCGGGGGAAGGCCGAGATGCAGATCAACAATATCGTGACGAACATCAGTGTTCGGGGCGGGCAGCGGCTGGACGATGGACACTGGCACCGAGTATGGGGGGTCTGGGGCGAGTCGGGGGGCTCCTGTGAGGGATAGGGATGCTGGGAAGAGGAATGGGGGGCCGGAGGGGGCAGGGCTGTTGGCATTGGGAGGGCAATTGGGGTGGGGATGGCTGGGAGGAGGGGGAAGGTTTTTGGGGGGTCCCCTTGGGGAAGCCATAACTGGGATGTGGGTGTTTTAGGGGGGCCCTTGGAGTGGGGGGAGCTGTGTGGCTTTGGGGGGACCCTGGGAGTGGGGTAGGCTGGAGAGGGGCTGGGTGGGTTTTTGGGAATTCTCTCAGGGTGGAAGGCAGCTGGGTGGGTTTTGGGGGGACCCTGGGCCTGAGGGCAGCTGGATAGTGGGTTGGGTGGGTTTTGGGGGTTCTCTCTTGGTTGAGGGGGACTGGGTGGATTATGGGGGACCTTGGATGTGAGGGCAGATGGACAGGGAGTTGGATGGGTATTGGGGGCTCTCTCAGGGCAGAGGGGGGCTGGGTGAGTTTTGGGGGGACCATGGTGGTGGGGTGTTTGGAGGGGGGGCTGGAGCAAGTTTGGGGGTTCCTCTGGGGTGGGAGCACCAGGAAAGGGCAGGGGTAAGTTTGGGGGTTCCTTGGGGTGGGAGCTCCTGGAAGGGGCTGGGGTAAGTTTGGGGGTTCCCCCTGGGGTGGAGGGGCAGAGATTGGGCCCTGGCTGGGCTGCAGTAGCCGTGTGCTCCCCTCAGATGCTGGTGATGAATGAGGGGGACAGCGTGCGGCTGGAGGTGGACGACGAGGAGCTTCTGACCCTGGGCCACGTCTCGTACCCCATCATGGAGCGCCTGGTGCCCGAGATGCGCCTCGCTATGGGGGGGCTGCTCCTCCCTGCCTCGCGCCTGCTGTCCCCGGTGAGGGCTGGGAGCCCGGATACCTGGGTTCTCTCCCTGGCTCTGGGAGGGGAGCGGCGGCTGGTGGGTGAGAGCAGGGCGGGCTGGGAGCCAGGACTCCTGGGTTCTTTCCCCGGCTCTGGGAGGGGAGTGGGGCCAGGTGGGTGAGAGCAGTGGGGGCTGGGAGCCAGGACTCCTGGGTTCTTTCCCCGGCTCTGGGAGGGGAGTGGGGCCAGGTGGGTGAGAGCAGTGGGGGCTGGGAGCCAGGACTCCTGGGTTCTTTCCCTGGCTCTGGGAGGGGAGTGGGGGCTGGTGGGTGAGAGCAGGCGGGGCTGGGAGCCAGGACTCCTGGGTTCTCTCCCCGGCTCTGGGAGGGGAGTGGGGCCAGGTGGATGAGAGCGGGGGGGCTGGGAGCTGGGATTTGGGGGTGGGCTGCCTCCCTCATCCCCCCGGCGTTGCAGATGAACACGGCCATGGATGGCTGCCTGCGGCACTGGAGCTGGCTGAACCAGACGACCACGTGGCGGGAGGGCGCCGCCCTGCGGGCCAAGGCCAAGCCTTGCTTCAGCGCCCTGCGGCCTGGCAGCTTCTTCCCCGGGGCGGGGCTGGCCAGCTTCCGCCCGGCAGGTACCCAGGGGACCCCGGCGTTCGGGCGGCCTGGGCCCGCCTTCCTCCCCAACTCCGCCTCTGTCCCCCACGGGGATCCCCCAGCCTGGCTCCCTGGACGGGCCCCCTCCCCCTTCAGTGACCCCCCCCATCACATCCCCCTCTCCCCTGAAGTGACCCCCCCAGCCCCTCTATGGTGACCCCTTCCCCAGGCCTCCCAGCCCCTGCTACAGTAATCCCTCCTCCCCCAGGCCCCCCCAACAGTGACCCCCCCAACTCCCCCCCCACTGGCAGTATCTGCTGGGGGAGGGTCCCGCCCCCCTGCCCCTGGTTAACCTGCCCCCTGTGTTTGCCCCCTCCCAGACCTGGCTGGTGGCGCTGCGCCCCACAATGGGAGCTGGGGGCTGGAGGTGGAGCTGGGGCTCCGGGCCCCCCGGCAGACGGGGCTGGTGCTGGCTGTGGGGGCCCCAGATGGGAGCCTGGCACTGAGCCTGGTCCTGCAGCCCATGGTGAGTCCTGGGGGGGGGAGATGGCGTGGGGGGAAATCCGCTCACTGGGGGAGAATAGTGCCAGGGATCCACTCACCATGGGGGGCCCGGGGCTTGGTATCTGCTCTCGGGGGGGGGGTGCGGTGCCAGGGATCTGCTCATGATGGGGTGCCCTGTTCTGGGGATCTGCTCACTGGGGGGGGCACGATATCAGGGATCCACTCACTGGAGGGCCAATGTGCCAGGGATCCACTCATGGGGGGGATGGTGCCAGGGATCTATTCCCTGGGGCCACAGTGCTGGGGGGATCTGCTCACCTGGGGGGGGGTGATGGGGATCCACTCGTGCTGTGTGTGTGCGGTGCCAGGGATCCACTCACTGGTCGGGGGGGAGTCAGTACCAAGGATCTGCTCACCGGGGACACGAAGCTGTGGATCCGCTCACTGGGGGGGCATAGTGCCAGGGATCTGCTCATGATGGGGGGCCCTGCTCTGGGGATCTGCTCACTGGGGGGACATGGTACCAGGGATCCACTCACTGGAGGGCCAATGTGCCGGGGATCCACTCATGGGGGGGGATGGTGCCAGGGATCTGCTCACCGGGGGAAAATAGTGCCAGGGATCTGCTCATGGGGGGCACCATCGGGGAGGGTGTTGCTGCTCATGTGCGATATGGGGGCAGATTTGGGGAGGGCGATCTCTGTCTCCCCGCTGACCCTCCCGCTCACTCTCCCGTAGGCCGTGGCGGTGCGACTGGGCAACTGGACCAAGCTGCGGCTGCCCCTGCCGGAGGGGCCCTGCCTGGATGCCCCCCTGCACCTGCAGGTCTCCTCCACCCAACTGGCCCTGCGGCTGGGCAACCTTGGAGGCACCCTGCCCAACCAGCCCCCCGACTTCCAGTGGCTGCAGGGGACCTGGCTGGACCAGGAGGGGCGGCTCTTCATTGGGGGGCTGCCAGGTACACTCACCCCCTCTGGGCACATAGTAGCAACCTGCCCCCCCCCGGGTACCGCTTGATGGCTTCCCCTGCAGCCGGGACGGCCTTGACTGTGCCCCTTCTCACCTTAGCCGGGCCGGCCTTAACGTGAGACCCTCCCCTAAGCAGGGGTGGCTGTGTGGGTGGTGGGTGGGAGCAGAGGGAGGGGTCCCCTCTCTCCCCACCCTCTGACCCCCCGCTCCCCTCTGTATCTCCCTTGCAGACGGGGACAAGACCCCCAGGCCCCAGGAGTGGGGGGCCTTCCGGGGCTGCCTGCGGGGGATCCGGGTGCAAGGTCGCCAACTGGACCTGGACTCTGCCCTGTTCAGGAGCGACACCATCTGGGCCCACAGCTGCCCCCATGAGGGGGCAGAAGCGGGGAGGAGAGCCAGGGGCGACGGTGCTGATTAAAGGATCTGCCGGGCAACACCGCCTCCCTCGTTACCCGTGCAATGGACACCACTGGGGGTGAGAGGGGGTATGTGGCTCGGGGGGGTAGGAGCAGTGGTGCCCTGTGATGATGTGGGGCTGTCGCTGTGAGCGGCAGTAACTGTGGGAGGGGGAGGGCTATGGCTGGTGTGGGGCTGAGACTGGTGGTGCGACTGTGATGTGTCTGGGAGCGGTTGTCTGTGACGGTGTCCAACTGTGACGGGGGGGATGACTGTGCCAGGGAGTGGTTGTGGGTCTGTGGTGGTGTCAGTCGTGTCTCGGTGTAGCTGTGGCAGTGCAGTGCAGTGTGTGGCTGTGAGGGACGGGGTGACTGTGAGCAGCTGAGACGGGGTGTGGTTGACTAGTTGTGACAGTGGCGGGAAGGGGGTTGTGAATGGCTTGGCTGGCACGTGGGATTTGTTTGTAGCACCGTGCCTGGGTTTGCAGCGGTGAGGGCGAGTGTTTGGGCGATTGTGCTCATGCAGGATTGTTGTGCGTCGAAGGTGATGTGGCTGCATGTGTGCAAGACCGTGTGACCGTCGCCCATGTGGGTGCTTGTTTCTGGGTGTCTGTGTCTTCCACTGGGAGTGTGCAACAGTGACTGTGTGTGGGTGTGCCAAGCTCATCCCAAGTGGTTGGGTGACGGTCATTGTGAGCATGAGTCTGACTGTGCGCGTGTGTCCGAGGGTCTAATTTTTGTCATGCTCCTTGTGTTTTGTCGAGGTGACTGTGATTGCAGGTGACGGTCTGGTTGTGTGTGTGTGTGTGTGTGTGTGCGTACGCTTCTCCCTGTGAAGACTCACCTCTAAGCATGCACCTGAGACTGTGTAATGGTGAATGCTTGTAGTTTGCATGTGTGTAATCCAAAGACTCAGCGACTGTGTGTTGACTACACGTCATAGAGTTGGTTGATTTTCAGGCCAGAAAGGAGCTTTAGACCTCAAGTCTGAGCCTCCTGTCTAGCACGGACTGGGGTATTTCATCCAGACCACCTGTACTGAGCCCAACAACTCCGGACTGCATCAAGTTATCTACCGTCCTTTCTTTGCTGATTGAAGTAGTTTGTGTGTAGCTAAGAGATTGTAAAGCTGTGAATAAGTGTGACTGACTGGTGGGTGGGTGTGTAATTGTGGACAACTGCAGTTTCTTAATTACACACATCCAGAGCCATACAGTCTCATAATCACACACCCACCGACAGTCATGCACAGATACAGATACAGCCATACAATCTCATAGTCTCTCTCTCTCTCTCTCTCACACACACACACACACACACACACACACACACACACACACACACTGTGGTCATAGTTGTACAATCTTAGTCACACAGTTGCTCTGTCATGGGTTCTTAACTACACTGCCCGCAACTACAGCCCTTCACGATGACAGTCACAACAGTCTCCGTCATACAGTGTCCCATAATCTCTTTAATCACACACCCTAAACTACAGTCGATCGCAGTTACATCCATTACGTTTTCGTCACCCATACAGCGATAGTCATTCATAGACACATGCGCTCAGCCATAGTCTCTTAATCGCACACACAACCACAGGGACTCCATCGTAATCTGTTACCTGTGCAGCCACTGTCACGGCGTGTGGGGGAGTCTGGGGCCTGCACCCCTCTTCCTGGGATTCACCGTGACTCTCAGCCAGCCAGTAAAGCAGAAGGTTTATTGGACAATAGGAACACAGGCTAAAACAGAGCTTGTGGGTACAACCAGCCAAGTTGTTGACTGACTCAACTCAGTCAAGTCCTTCTGGGGGGCAGGGAGCTTAGACCCCAGCCTTGGGGTTCCCTGCGTTCCACCACCCAGCACCAAACTGAAACCAACCCCCCCCCAGCAGGCTCCCTTCTGCAGCCTTTGTCCACATTCCCAGGGCAGAGGTGTTACCTCCACCTGCCCGTCCTGGCTCAGGTGACAGGCTCTCAGGTCTCCTATCCCCAGTGAAACTCCCCTGCCACATTCCCAGGTCAACACTCCCCCCTCCCTGCTGCGTCCCATCTCTCCCCCCTTCGAGACTGAACTGAGCGGGGTCACTCTGACCAGTGATCTGGGGAAGTTCAGGGCCCCCTCTCCGGGAAAACGCATCCGCTATCATGTTGGCACTTCCCTTCACATGGACCACGTCCATGTCCTAATCCTGCAGGAGCAGGCTCCACCTCAGGAGCTTGGCGTTGGCTCCTTTCATCTGGTGTAGCCAGGTCAGGGGAGAGTGGTCGGTGTACATGGGGAAGTGTCGCCCGAAGAGATATGGCTCTAGTTCTTAAGGGCCCACACCACGGCCAGGCACTCCTTCTCGATGGCCGCGTAGTGTTGCTCCCGGGGTAGCAACTTCTTGCTCAGGTACACAACGGGGTGTCTCTCCCCCTTTTCATCCTCTTGCATTAACATCACCCCCAGTCCCATGTCTGAGGCATCGGTGAACACCATAAAGAGCTTGTCAAAGTCTGGGTTTGCCAGAACTGGGCCACTGACCAGAGCCTTCTTCAGCACGCAGAGAGCCTCCTGGCACTGCTTGGGCGAGACCACCTTGTCTGGCTTCCCCTCCTTGCATAGCTCGATGATGGGGGTGGCTATGCTGCTAAAGGGGGGCACAAATCTTCGATACTATCCTGCCAACCCAATAAAGGCTTGGACCTGCTTTTTGGTGTGGGGAGCGGGCCAGTCTCTGATCACCTCCACCTTAGCTGGTTCCGGCTTAAGGCAGCCGCTCCCCACCCGATGGCCCAGGTAAGATACTTAAGCCTTCCCCATCTTGCACTTCTCCGCTTTTACAGTCAGCCCAGCCTCCTGGAGTCGGTCCAGCACTTGTCTAACCTGGGACACATGGTCCTCCCAGGTCTGGCTAAAGACACAGATGTCATCAATATACGCCATGGCAAAACTCTCCATCCCCCTCAGTAGCTGATCCACCAGGCGCTGGAAGGTGGCCAGCGCTCCCTTGAGGCCGAAAGGCAGGGTCAGGAACTCATAGAGCCCCAGAGGGGTGATAAAGGCTGATTTCAGCTGGGCATCTGCATCCAGCGGCACTTGACAGTAACCCTTTGTAAGGTCCATGGTGGTGAGGTATCGAGCTCCTCCCAATTTGTCTCGGAGCTCATCAGGCCTGGGCATGGGGTATCGTCAGATACAGTGATAGCACTGAGCTTCCGATAGTCCACACAGAACTGGATCGACCTGTCCTTTTTTGGGGACCAGCACCACCGGTGAGGCCCAAGGGCTGGCCGATGGCTGGATCACCCCCAAAGCCAGCATGTCCCTGAACTCTCTTTCCAGGTCCTGAGCAATTTTCCCTGTGACTCGGAAGGGGGAGTATCTTCTCGGTGGGTGCAATCCTATCTGCACTCGGGGGACAGTCAGATTAGTGAGTCCAGGCTGGTTGGAAAACAGCTGTCGGTACAGATGCAGCACCCCTCTGATCTCAGCTTGCTGGGGAGGGGTTAACTGATCCGAGAGGGGAATTGTTTCCAGGGGGGAACCAGCTCCTGTCCCAGGGAATAGATCTACTAAAGGGTCATCTCCCTGCTCCTCCCAATGTCTGCACACAGCCAACACCACATTCCCCCTGGCATAATATGGCTTCATCATATTCACATGGTACACCCGGCGGTGGTGGGCCCGGTTCGACAGCTCCACCACATAGTTTACCTCATTTAGCTGCTTGACAACCTTGAAAGGGCCTTCCCAGGTGGCCTGTAGTTTGCTCTTTCTCACGGGGATGAGAACCATCAACTGATCCCCGGTGGCGTAGGTGTGGGCCCATGCTGTGCGGTCATACCAGACCTTCTGCTTCTTCTGGGCTCTGGCCAGATTCTCCCTCGCCAGGCCCATGAGTTCAGCAAGTCTCTCTTGGAAGATCAGGACATACTCCACCACGGATTCTCCATCGGGAGTGGCCTTCCCCTCCCATTCGTCTCTCATCAGGTCTAGGGGCCCCCTTACCTCCTGCCATATAACAGTTTGAAAGGCAAAAATCCGTAGACTCCTGGGTACCTCCCTGTACGGGAACAGCAGGTGAGGTAAGTACTTCTCCCAGTCCTGCGGGTGCTGGTTCATAAAGGTTTTCAGCATCATCTTTAGCATCCCACTGAACCTCTCCCCCAGCCCATTGGACTGGGGGTGATAAGCTGAGGCCCAATTGTGCCGGACCCCACATTTCTCCCACAAGCACCGGAGCAGGGCCGACATGAAGTTGGCCCCTTGGTCTGTCAAGACTTCCTTGGGGAGCCGCACTCGGCTGCAAATGGTCAGGAGCGCATCTGCCATGGTGTCTGCTTCAATGGAAGCTAAGGGCACTGCCTCAGGGTAGCGGGTGGCAAAATCTACCACCACCAGAATGTATTTCTTCCCCGACTGGGTCGTCCTGCTGAGAGGCCCCACTATGTCCATGGCCACCTTCTGGAAAGGCTCATCTATGATGGGAAAAGGTCTCAAAGCCGCTTTCCCCTTGTCCCAGGCCTTCCCCATCCTCTGACGGGGGTCACAGGATCGGCAATACTGCCGGACTGTGGTAAAGATCCCAGGCCAGTAAAAGTTCTGTAGCAGCCTCTGCCGGATGCATCGGATTCCCTGGTGCCCTGAGAGGGGGATGTCATGGGCCAGGTACAGTAACCTGTGGCGAAACTTCTGGGGTACCACCAGCTGCCTCCTGACCCCACAGGACTCCACTTCCCTTGGGGGAGCCCATTCTCGGTACAGGAACCCCTCCTCCCACAGGAACCCCTTCTGGGAACTTCTCCTCATGATCCGTACCACACTGAGGTCGGCCAGGTCCTGGAGCTTCCGCAAGGAGGGATCTTTCTGCAGCTCAGCCTGGAGCTCAGCAGCTGGGGAAGGGATGGGGCCCGGTTCCCTCTCACTGGCCGGGTCTGAGGCCACAGCCTCTCTGAGCCGTGCCCCTCGGCGCTCCCTCCCCACCAGGGTAGGGTCCTACGCCTCCGGTGTGGTACCCTCCCCAAGGTCGGGGCGCAGTGCCCCTCGCCGGCTCTGGCTATGGGTCACCATCAGGGCATTCTGGGGGTTGCTTGGCCAGTCCTCTCGGTCCCCCCACATCAAAACCTCAGTGGGCAAATGGTGGTGCACCCCCACGTCCTTGGGCCCCTCCTTGGGCCCCCATTTCAGGTATACCCTTGCCACGGGCACCTTGAATGGGGTCCCACCCACCCCCGTCAGGGTCAGGAAGGTTTTGGGCACCACCCAATCTGGGGCCACCAGCTTGGGACAGGCCAGCGTCACCTCCACGCCCGTATCCCAGTATCCATTGACCTTCCTCCCATCCACCTCCAGGGGAACAAGGCACTCTCTCCGGAGGGACAGCCCCGCGCCCACCCTGTAAACCGAGAACCCTGAGTCCAGAGCATCCAGCCCTCTGGCAGAGCTGGCCAGGGATACTCCTCCCTCCTGAGTAGGTGGTAAGCTGGCAGCCCCCCTTGCCTGGGTCATCTGCCCCTCGTCCAGCTGGATCCCTACCCAGTTAACCCTGGGTAGGTTGGGTCTGCTCAGTCTGTCCCTGAGCCTGGGACACCGGGTCCGTACGTGGCCTCTCTGGCCACAGTGATAGCAGCTCATATCACATTGGTCCCCTCGAGCGGGTTGGAGCGTCCCGATGCCAGGCGTTCCCCTTGGGAGGGGGTTCTCCATATTTCCCCGCTGGGAGGTCCCATGGTGACTCTCTCTCTGCATCGTAGGGGGCCTGTTCTTTTGGGATGCCTCCCTGCTACCCCCAGACTGACTGTTCACAAACTCATCGGCCAGCTGCCCTGCGTGCTGCGGGTTCTCTAGCTTTTTATCCATCAACCATAGCCTCAGGTTGGAAGGGCACTGTTCAGACAGTTGCTCCAGAACAATTAGGTCAAGCAGGCCCTCTTTAGCTTGAGTCCCAGCTGTCCACTTGTGGGCATATCCCTGCATTCGGTTGACCAGTTGTAGGTATGTGACCTCAGGCGTTTTACGCTGACTCCGGAACCTTTTCCGGTACATCTCGGGGGTCAGCCCAAACTCATGGAGCAGGGCCTTTTTGAACAGTTCATAATCCCCTGCCTCCACCCCGTCATTCGGCTGTACACCTCCATGGCTTTGGGGTCCAGTAAGGGGGTGAGAAACTGGAGCCTGTCTGCAGGGTCAACCCTGTGCATCTCGCAGGCATTCTCAAAGGTCATCAGGAAGCTATCTATGTCCTCCCCCTCCTTACGCTGGGCCAGGAAGCACTTATCAAAGCTCCTTGCAGTCTTGGGTCCCCACTCACTCACCGCAGCCGGGGCCCCACTGCTCCTCAGCCTGGCCAGCTCCAGCTCATGCTGTCTCTGCTTCTCTTCATGCTGCCTCTGTTTCTCCTTCTCCTCCTTTTCATGCTGACGTTGCCTCTCCTTCTCCTCCCGCTCATGCTGACGCTGCTTTTCATGATCCTCCAGCTCCCTTGTTTTCATCTTCCTCTCCCATTCCAGCCGCCTCTGCTCCAGGGATGGGGAGCTCCGCCAGGAGGATCCCTTGCTGGCTGCCAGGGTCAGGGTGCCTTCGATATTTGCTGGGCTTCCCCCAACCCCTCCCCTAGGCATAGGTAGGAAGGGTTTCGGGATGTCCTTGGCAGCAGTCTGACCCCTCCCAACCTGGTCAGGCCCCAGGGCCCATGCTGCGTCCACCGGACAGCTTCCCTCAGGGACGGGGATTGGGTCATCCAAGCGATCCCTCTCCTCCAACTGGGCAATGAGCTGTTCCTTGGTGGACCTCCCAATGTGCAGTCCCCTCTGCTAGCTCCACCAGGTCGCTCTTAAGGCGTTTAGCATACATCTCCCTGCTGGCCACTCGCAGGCCTGGGCAGCTTTCCACAGTTTCCAGGAAGAACTCCTAGGGTTCCAGTCCTTCTTGAGGTCACCACCTCCTTGCCAGGGTCGAGCTGCAGACTCCTCCACCCCTGGGACCACTCGCTGCAATCCCCCGGGGGACCCTGTTACTGCAAAAGTCCTTCTCTCTGGTCACACACTCCCAGGGGTTAACTGCCCCTGGAAACCATCTCTCTCTGAATCTTCAGCATGCCTGGTCCCCATTAATCGCCCTTCATTTTACTGTTCCCCAGTCACTTACTGCAGGAAGCGCCGTTCACGGGGGTGCAGTAGATCCTACCGCTGCCACCAGTTGTCATGGAGTGTGGGGGAGTCCGGGGCCTGCACCCCTCTTCCTGGGATTCACTGTGATGCTCAGCCGGCCAGTAAAGTGGAAGGTTTATTGGACAATAGGAACACAGTCTAAAACAGAGCTTGTGGGTACAACCAGGACCCCTCAGTCAAGTCCTTCTGGGGGGCAGGGAGCTTAGACCCCAGCCCTGGGATTCCCTGCCTTCCACCACCCAGCCCAAACTGAAACCAACCCCCCCCCCCCAGCAGGCTCTCTCCTACAGCTTTTGTCCAGTTTCCCGGCAGAGGTGTTACCTCCACCTGCCCATCCTGGCTCCGGTTACAGGCTCTCAGGTCTCCCATCCCCAGTGAAACTCCCCTGCCACATTCCCAGGTCAACACTCCCCCCTCCCTACCGCATCACAGCCACGCACAACCGACACAGTGTAGTTGTGAATGGCTGTAGTTGTGTGTGGGTGCATAACTAAGAGATTATGGCAGCGTGACGCGGGGCTGTAGTTGTGTATGAGATGAAGCACCTGCATGGTTGAGACTGTGCCACTCTGGACGACTGTAGCTGTACTTGTGACTGAGACCTGATGTCTGTAGCTGCAAATGGCTGTAGTTTGGCAGGGTGATAAAGAGACTGTGACTGTGGGAGATAGTACCATAAGAGAGAGAGAGACGAGGTGACTGTGCGGGTTGTGACTGTAATTGTGAGTGACTGTAATTACGTGTAGGGAGGTGTAGTAAGAACTTATCACAAAATGACTGTAGATGCGTGTGTGTGACTGTACACCTACAACTGGTGTGTGTGTGTGGGTGTGTGTGTGTGTGTAGCTTATGACAAAATGACTATAGATTTGTGCGTGACTGTGACTGTACACCTACAACTGGTGTGTGTATGTGTGAGTGTGTGTGGTTTATGACAAAATGACTGTAGATTTGTGCGCATGTACAAAATGACTGTACACCTACAACTGGTGTGTGAGAAAGAGAGAGCAAGACTGACAGATTGTGCGGCTGTGGTTGTAGCTCTGAATGACTGTAGCTGGGTATGTGACTAAGAGATTGTCTGTCCGGCTGTGAATCTGTGCCTGTGAGCGACTGTAGGGCGTGTGCCTGTGTCTTAGAAGACTGTACCATTGTGATGGCCATTTGTGTGAGTTTGAAACCCTGCTGGGTGTGTTCCCTATGTCTATGCTCAGCCACGACACACAACGCTGGTGCCCCCCAACCTCCAGGGATGCTCGGGGCTGGCAAACAGACACAGGCCATGCCAGCTACACAGTGACCATAACCCAATTTATTATTATATACAAAATTGGCTACTAAGCGGCTCACGACAAGGGGGGCCGGAGCTCCCGAACGGAGGATCACCCCGGGGCCGGGTCACGGGCCAGACCCCGGTGCCCGGCTCTAGGTAATTACAGAAGGAACTTCGAATCTACACCACCCCACCCCTCCGGTCCAGAGACAGGATGTGCTGGCCTAGAGGTGACAGGCCAGGACGCCTGGGTTCCTATCCCATCCCTGATGGACCATAAGTCCCCCCCTGCCCCGCCACGGGGGCCTCCTTCCTGCCCCTCCCGCCTGTGGGTGAAACTGGGGAGGATCCTGACGGTGGGGAGTGGGAAGGGGAGTTACTTAATGGGGTAAAGTGCTATTGAAATGTTAACGCTGGTTATTAGCAACGATGATCATTTTGCCCCGAAGTCCCACGCTCAAACTCCCCACCCCAGGAATGGAACCCAGGAGTCTGGATTCCTGCCTCCCCCTGCTCTAAACACCACAGCTGGGGATAGGACCCAGGAGTCCTGGCTCCCAGCTCCCCCCAACCCCCGTGCTCTAATCCCCCAGACCCCACTCCCTCCCCCAGCTCTGTTAGGGGAAGGGGGGTTGGGAGCCAGGACTCCTGGGTTCTATCTCTGACTCTGGAAGGGGAGTGGGGGGATTATGAGTTACAGTGGGTGTGGGGGAGGGGGCTGGGAGCCAGGACTCCTGGGTTCTCTCCCTGGATCTGGGAGGGGAGTGGAAGCTAGTGATGAGAGCGGGGGGGGGGAAGCTGGGAGCCAGGACTCCTGGGTTCTCTCCTCATCTCACGCAGCTGCGAGACCACAGCTGTAGGGGTCAACAAGTCCCTAGTAGGCAGGGAGCAGGGGGCCAAGCCGAGTCCCGGGGGGGGGTTTGACACAAGGAGGGGGAGGCGTGTCCCCACCCCAGCCCCCCTTCACAGCAGGTGGCAGGTCCCCGATTTGCTGCTGACGCTGTCGGCAGGCATGCCGGGGTCGAGGTCCCTGGGGACGGTGCCCCTGGCCCCCCACACGTTCAGCTCCCCGAAGACGCCGGTCTCCACCATCTCCTCCTGCCAGGGGATGGGGATGTTGCCGGAGGAGAAGTCCTCGTAGAAGGCCCTGTCCTGCTCGTCCAGCACCACGCCCTTCACCGTGGAGAAGGCGCCCACCTCGTCGATGTCCTTGGCGTAGACCGTCCTGGGGTCGGGCACGAAGGGCGGCTCCACCAGGCCTGGGGGGGGGCACATGGAAACCAGGCTGGGGCGTGGGGTGACAGCCCTGAAGCAGAGCGCGACCGGCCGTGCACAAGCCAGCCCCGCGGACACCCCCGCAACCACCACCCCACTGCAACCCCCGCCCGCACAACCCCACCACAACCACAACCCCATGGCAACCCCCGCTCACACACCCCAACCCCGCAGACACCCCCATAATCCCCGCAACCACTACCCCACTGCAACCCCTGCCCACGCAACGCCACCACGAGCCCCGCAACCACCACCCCACCGCAACCCCCGCCCACACAACTCCACGGCAACCTCCGCCCGTGCAACCCCACTGCAACCCCCGCCCGCACAACCCAACCACAATACCTGCAACCACCACCCCACTGCAAGCCCTGCAACCACCACCCCACCGCAACCCCCGCCTGCACAACCCCACTGCAACCCCCGCCCGCGCAACCCCACTGCAACCTCCACCCGCACAACCCCACCGCAACACCTGCAACCACCACCGCACCGCAACCCCGGTCTGCACAACCCAACCACAATACCTGCAACCACCACCCCACTGCAAGCCCTGCAACCACAACCCCACCACAACCTCCACCCGCACAACCCCACCGCAACCCCTGCAACCACCACCCCACCGCAACCCCCGCCTGCACAACCCCACTGCAACCCCCGCCCGCGCAACCCCACTGCAACCCCCACCCTCACAACCCCACCACAACCCCCACCCGCACAAACCCACTGCAACCCCTGCAACCACCACCCCACCGCAACCCCCGCCTGCACAACCCAACCCTCGGACACCACCGCAACCCCCGCAACCACCACCCCACTGCAACCTCTGCCCACGCAACGCCACCACGAGCTCCGCAACCACCACCCCACCGCAACCCCCACCCACACAACCCCACCGCAACCACAACCCCATGGCAACCCCCACCCACACAACTCCACGGCAACCTCCGCCCGCACAATCCCACTGCAACCCCCGCCCGCACAACCCAACCACAATACCTGCAACCACCACCCCACTGCAAGCCCTGAAACCACAACCCCACCACAACCCCCACCCGCACAAACCCACCGCAACCCCTGCAACCACCACCCCACCGCAACCCCCGTCTGCACAACCCCACCACAATCACAACCCCATGGCAACCCCTGCTCCCACAACCCAACCCCGCAGACACCCCCATATCCCCCGCAACCACGACCCCACCGCAACCCCGCCTGCACAACCCAACCCTCGGACACCACCGCAACCCCCGCAACCACCACCTCACCGCAACCCCCACCCACGAAACCCCACCACAACCCCTGCAACCCCCACCCCACCGCAACCCCCACCCACACAACTCCACGGCAACCTCCGCCCGCGCAACCCCACTGCAACCCCCGCCCGCGCAACCCAACCACAACACCTGCAACCACCACCCCACTGCAAGCCCTGCAACCCCCACCCCACCGCAACCCCCACCCGCACAACCCCACCGCAACCCCTGCAACCACCACCCCACCGCAACCCCCACCTGCACAACCCCACTGCAACCTCCACCCGCGCAACCCCACTGCAACCCCCACCCGCGCAACCCAACCACAACACCTGCAACCACCACCCCACTGCAAGCCCTGCAACCACCACCCCACCGCAACCCCCACCCGCACAACCCCACCGCAACCCCTGCAACCACCACCCCACCGCAACCCCCGCCTGCGCAACCCCACTGCAACCCCCGCCCGCGCAACCCAACCACAACACCTGCAACCACCACCCCACTGCAAGCCCTGCAACCACAACCCCACCACAACCCCCACCCGCACAACCCAACCACAACACCTGCAACCACCACCCCACTGCAAGCCCTGCAACCACCACCCCACCGCAACCCCCGCCTGCACAACCCCACTGCAACCCCCGCCCGTGCAACCCCACTGCAACCCCCACCTGCGCAACCCCACTGCAACCCCCACCCGCACAACCCCACTGCAACACCTGCAACCACCACCCCACCACAACCCCCGTCTGCACAACCCCACTGCAATCCCCACCCGCGCAACCCCACTGCAACCCCCACCCGCACAACCGCACCGCAATCACAACCCCATGGCAACCCCCGCTCCCACAACCCAACCCTGCAGACACCTCCATAACCCCCACAACCACGACCCCACCGCAACCCCCGCCTGCACAACCCAACCCTCGGACACCACCGCAAACCCCGCAACCACCACCCCACCGCAACCCCCACAACCACAACCCCCACCCGCGCAACTCCACCGCAACCCCCGCCCACACAACCCCACCGCAACCACCACCCCACTGCAACCGCCACCCAGACAATCCCACTGCAACCCCCACAACCACCACCCCACTGTAACCCCTGCCCGCACAACCCCACCGCAACCCCCACAACCACCACCCCACTGCAACCTCCGCCCGTGCAACCCCACCGCAACCCCCGCCTGCACAACCCCACCGCAACCCCCACAACCACAACCCCCACCTGCACAACCCCACCACAACCCCCGCCCACACAACCCCACCGCAACCACCACCCCACTGCAACCCCTGCAACCACAACCACACCACAACCCCTGCCCACACAACCCCACTGCAACCCCCGTAACTACCACCCCACTGCAACCCCTGCCCACACAACCCCCGCAACCACCACCCCACCACAAACCCCACCCGCACAACCCCACTGCAACCTCCACCCGCGCAACCCCACCGCAACCCCCGCCCACACAACCCCACCGCAACCACAACCCCATGGCAACCCCCGCTCACACAACCCAACCCCGCAGACACCCCCATAACCCCTGCAACCACCGCCTGCACAACCCAACCCTCGGACACCACCGCAACCCCCGCAACCACGACCCCACCGCAACCTCTGCCCGCAGAACCCAACCCCACAGACACCACCCCCCAGCTCCCTCCCTGCAACCCCACTCGCGCAGGCCGAGCAACCACAACCCCACCGCACGCACCACCCAACCCCACAGATCCCACTGCCCAGTTCCCTACTGCAAGCAAAACCCTACCACAACCATCGCACACACAACCCCACTGCAGCCATGACCCCCCCAGTCCTCACAGCAACCACCGTGTGCACAACCTCACTGCAACCACCACAAGCACAACCCCACCACAACCGCCGCACATACAACCAAGCCCCGTGGACTTCAGCACCCAGTTCCCCATCGCAACCGTCACACACACAACCTCTCTGCAACCACGACCCCCCCAAGTCCCCACCGCAACTCCTGACATGCACAACCCCCAATACCTGCCACAACCATCATACTCACAAACTCCAATACCCACCTCACAACCCCCCCAATGCACACCACAACCCCTGCACACACAACCCATGACACCCCCCCAATAATTGCCACAACTATCACACACACGCTTCCTGATGTGTCCAACCCCACTGTGCACAACCACCACCACAGCTACAGTGCACACAGCCACTCATATACACCACAACACACAACCACAAACCTGACACCCACACACAAGCCCCCCCCAGACTCGCCACACCCCCCACCCCAACACCCACCACAACCCAATATAGACAACAATCCTGACACACGCAACCATAATCCCTGGGTGTGGGGTAGCTCGGGAGGGGATGGGCTTGGGAGGCTCTGTGGATCCCTCGTCTTGGGGGTGGGGGATATAGTGGGATCGGTCAGGCCTGGGGGACCCCATCAGCTCTGGGGATGGGTTGGGGGGACTCCTTGCCCCAGTTCTGTGGGGGAATTGGGGGACGGGTAAGGGGTACCCCTCATTCTAGCGGTTGGGACGGGCCTGTGGGGGGGACCTCTCAGCCCTAGAGGATGGGGCAGCTCGAGGGGGATGGGTCAGGGGGCTCAGGGGGACCCCTCGTCTCGGCGATGGAGGAGCTGAGCGGGACCCCTCATCCTGGGGGGTTGATGGGACTTGGGGGGACCCCTCAGCTTGGGGGGGCTCACCCTGGGGCGAGGGGGGTGTGTGTTACCTGCCTCCAGCCGGCCCCAGTTGACCTTCTGGAAGAGGGGCTGGGCCTTGAGCTGGTCGCACTGGTGGCCCCGGAAGCCCAGCCGGCCGGCGGGGTCCTTGGCCATGAGCCCCTCGCAAGTGGCCTGGCAGGCGGGGCTGAACTTCTCCGAGTATTTCACCGGGTCGTGCAGGATGCGCCGGGTCACCTCCTTGTTCTCCACCTGCACGGGGGGGGCGGGCAGGCCTGTGGGTGGGGCCCCCCTTCCCGACGCCCCCCCCGCGCTACGCCCACCTGGCTGGTGTCACCCCTCTTGTATGGGGGGAGGCCTGAGGATCCCAGACCCCCTTATGACCCCCCCTTCTCCCCCCTTCAGCCCCCCGATCAGAGCCCCCCCTATTCCCAGCCTCCTCCCCTTCTGACCCCCCTCTCCTCCCCCCCAGCCCCCTGATCAGAGCCCACCTCTACTCCCAGCCTCCTCCTCTTCTGATCCCCCTCTCCGACCCTCCAGCCCCCCGATCAGAGCCCCCCCTACTCCCAGCCCCCTCCCCCTTCCGACCTCCCTCTCCTCCCCCCAAGCCCCCGTATCAGAGCCCCCCTCTACTCCCAGCCTCCTCCCCTTCCGACCTCCCTCTCCTCCCCCCGAGCCCCTGGATCAGAGCCCCCCTCTACTCCCAGCCTCCTCCCCTTCTGATCCCCCTCTCTAACCCCCCAGCACCCCCAATCAGAGCCCCCCCTCTCCTCCTGGCACCCCTCCCTCTTCCAGCCCCCCAATCTGAGCCCCCAAATTCAGCCCCCTTTTCTCCTGGCCCCACTCCCCTTCTAGCCCCCAATCCTCCCTCCCCACCCCCATGGGTCAAGGGACCCCTTGGTGCTGGGTTGGGGGGGCTGAGAGGGATGGGTCAGGGATCCCCCTTGGGCCTTGTCCGGAGGGATGATTTGGGGCCCCCCCCATGACATAAGCTGGGACCGTATAGATCATTGTTGCAACCCAGGTCCTGTAGTGGCACCAAATCTTGTATAAAGGGGGTGAAACGAGGCGTCTCAGACGAGGCTAGGGTTGGCTGGTTCGGATGAAGCTGTCTGGCCGGGGGTGTCATTTTTGTCGTTGAAGTTATGAGTATTGGCTCTGCACTGTCTGCATTTCAGACTTGTGCTATTGCTTCTGGGGGGGAGGCCCCCGACAAGCTGGGGTCGGCTCTGCCCAGCCTGCTGGATGGCCCACTAAGGACCTGACCCACTGAGAGAGGGCAGACATGCCTTGCGACGCAGCACGGTGTGCAGGGACCTGCCTGCGGACCGAACGCTGAGGGGTTTCCAGACCATGGGCTGGACAGCTCGTCCTTGGGACAAAGACAGACAGAGCACATGGCAAGAAACCATAAAAACCGGCTGCAGCTCCTCCATCTGGTCTTCAGTCCTGCTTCTGGAGGGACTTGGCTACAAAGTGAAGCTCTGAACCAAGGCCTGAAAGCCCCATCCCAGCTGGGGATGTTCCCCAAAGACTGGATTTGAACCTGCAGCTTATTCCCTCCCTGCTACAAGCCTGAACCAAGAACCTGGCCGTTCCCCTATGGAATTGATTCCATGTACCCAGCTCTAGCTCTCATCTCTACCTTTCTCCTTTTACGAATAAACCTTTAAGTTTTAAGTTAGATTTAGACTTAGATTTTAAGTTCAGCAAGGACAAGTGCCCTCAGGACGGAGGAATCCCATGCACCGCTACAGACTAGGGACTGAACGGCTCGGCGGCAGTTCTGCAGAAAAGGACCTGGGGTTACAGTGGACGAGAAGCTGGCTAGGAGTCAACAGTGTGCTGTTGTTGCCAAGAAGGCCAATGGCATTTTGGGCTGTATAAGTAGGGGCATTGCCAGCAGATCGAGGGACGTGCTCGTTCCCCTCTATTCGGCACTGGTGAGGCCTCATCTGGAGTACTGCGTCCAGTTTGGGGCCCCACGCTACAAGAAGGATGTGGAAAAATTGGAAAGAGTCCAGCGGAGGGCAACGGAAATGATCAGGGGTCTGGGGCACAGGACTTACGAGGAGAGGCTGAGGGATCTGGGGTTGTTTCGTCTGCAGAAGAGAAGAGTGAGGGGGGGTTTGATCACAGCCTTCAACTACCTGAAGGGGGGGTCCCAAAGTGGCTGGAGCTCGGCTGGTCTCAGTGGTGGCAGATGACAGAACAAGGAGCAATGGTCTCACATTGCAGTGGGGGGGGTCTAGGTTGGATATTAGGAAACACTATTTCACGAGGAGGGGGGTGAACCCCAATGGGTTCCCCAGGGAGGTGGTGGAATCTCCTTCCTTAGAGGTTTTTAAGGCCCGGCTTGACCCCCGGCTGGGGTGATTTAGTTGGGGATTGGTCCTGCTTTGAGCAGGGGGTTGGACTAGACACCTCCTGAGGTCCCTTCCAACCCTGATCTTCTAGGAGTCTAAGTATCAGAGGGGGTAGCCGTGGGCAGTGTTTCGATGGGGATACAACGCCGTGTTCGCCGGGATCAGTAGAAGCGGCAAAGAGCCCTGTGCCAGCGTATAGACTCGCAGACGTCCTGGTGCATGAGCTTTCGTGGGTGAACCCACCCACTTCGTCAGATGCATGAAGTGGACATTTCCAGAGGCGGGTCTAAACAGGCAAGCAAAGACTCGGGCGAGGGATAACGAGGGGCGTTCGATCAGGGAGGGGGAGGCGGTTGAGGTGTGAACACCAAGGGAGGAGAAACGGCTTTTGGAGCTGGCCAGCCGGACACAGTCTTCGTTTAATCCTGAGCTGACGGGGTCCGGAGCAGTGGCCCTTCAAAGTCTGGTCCTGCCGTTGTTTTTTGCTGCAGGGTGGCCACCTTTACCTCTGCTCTTGTGTGGCCAGGGGGAGGCTAGATTTTTAGCTGCGAAAGGGTTGGCCACAGCGTGGATTTGTGGGTAAGATCTGATCTGTATCTTGACCTGGGTCTGGGGCTTGGTCCTTCGGGATCGGGAGAACCGTTTTTCCCTTTTACCGCGGTATTGGTTTTCATAACCGTTCGTCCCCATAACGAGTGGCCCTGGTGGGGATACGGGGAAACTGGGGTGTCGAAGGGAATTGCTTGTGCGATTTATGGGCAGCCAGTGGGGTAAAACCAAAGTCCTCTCTGTTCGACGGGTTTGGTTTGCCTTGGGGTGCACAGAGACCCCAGCCTGGGGCTGTAACTGCCCTGCTTGAAGCAATTTGTCCTGAATTGGCACTCGCAGTTGGGTCCCGCCAGAACCAGCCTCGTTACCCCCCCACCCCTCGGCCATGACTCAGGGAGGGGGTCCTCATGGCAGGGGTGGGGGTGTCCCCATTTACCTTCTCCCCCCGGCAGCGAAAGGGGCCCTTGGCTTCGATCATCTCGTAGAGCGTCACCCCCAGGGTGAAGTAATCCACGCTCCAGTCGTATTCCTCGTTCTTCAGCAGCTCCGGGGCCATGAACCCTGGGGGGGGACAGAGCAGGGGGTGAGGGACCCCGGCATGGAGGGGTGGGGAATGGGAAAGGAGGAGAGGGGGCTAGGGGCCGGGAGGCAAGGGGGGGAACTGGGATGGGGGACCCCAGCGAGGGGACTGGAGGGGGGCTGGAGATGGGGGGGCAGGGCTGGAGGGCTGGGGGATGGGAAGGGAGGAGAGGAGGCTGGGATGGGGGCTGGGGGGCGAGGGGGGATCTGGAGAGGGGGATGGAGGCTCGGAGAAAGGGGGACCAGAGGGAGCCCCTCAAGGTGATGGGGGACCCTTTGGGGAGCTGCGCCCCCCCACCACACTCACCTGGGGTCCCCGCGTACCCCTTGGTCTTGTCCTTTCCCTCCGGCATCTCCACCGCCAGCCCCAGGTCCGACAGCCGGACGTGCCCTGGGGAGACGGGAACCAGCGTGAGATGGGCTGCGACAGGCCCCCGCCCCCCCAAGACACCCTCCCCCACACGGACCCACACGGTGGGCCTGGTCCCAGCCCTTCACCTCCGCCTTTCCCCTCACTGCCTCCCCACCAAGCCTTCGCCCTCCCTGCCACTGCCCCCAGGCCTGTAACCGCTCCCGGCAGGCTGCCCCCTGGACCCCCCCTCCGGCCGCACCCCTCACCCGCGTCATCCAGTAGCACATTCTCCGGCTTGAGGTCCCGGTAGATGATGCGGTTCTGGTGCAGATGCTCCAGGCCGCAGATGATCTGGGCCGTGTAGAAAACCGCCCGGGGCTCCGGGAACCCTGGGTTCTTCTCGTCCACGTTGTAGATGTGGTACCTGGGGTAGTTGGGGGGGCCGGGGGCAGGTGACAGAGGAAATGTGGTATGTGGGGATGGCGGAGGGGGCGACGACACAGAGGCACGGATCCCAGGGATGGGGGGCGTGTAACCCGGGCAGGGGACCCTGTGCCCCGAGAGTCAGAGTCCGCACCCCCCAGGGGGCCCTCAGATGCGGGGCCTGGGGCCAGAGGCTGTAACGGGGACGTGGTTCCCGGGCACGGGGTGGGAGACGGGGGACATGGGGCTTCTGCAGCTGTTTTTTGTCCAAAGGACCGAAAGCCCCCCCACACCAAAACAACAACAAATATTTTGAAGACGCTGCCTTGGTGGCTCATGGGAGCAGTAGTTTAGATGCCTCTTATCCCCTCCTCTTCTATGGCCGAGGCACCACTGCAAGACTTCGTCTCCTACGATGCATCACAGCCTGGACTGGGGACTAGCAGTGCATCATGGGAGATGTAGTCTGGCTGGGGGACCTGGCGCATAGAGGCGAACAGGGACATAATGTGATTGACCTACAACTCCCTTGATGCACCACACACTCCCCTCACAGCGAGGGGAAGCAGTGCACCATGGGAACACCTGGCCATGGTGCATCATGGGAGATGTAGTGCTGCTAGAGCTCACTTAGAAGAAGGGGGACATGATGGGTGTGTGTGGGGATAGACCGATGGATGGAGAGGTGTGGGGGGGAAACCCAGGAGGGGATTTTCTATGTTACAGCCCCCACGCAAGGTGGGGCACAGAGGGGCCGCTCCCCACGCCCCGCCCCCTCACCTGAGGTCTCCACCGTTCATGAGGGTCATGACCAGACACAGGTCCACCTTGGTCTGGAAGGCGTAGGCCAGCGTGACGATGAACCGGCTATGCACCTTGGCCAGGATCCGCTTCTCCACAATGGCCCCCTGGCGGGGAGCAGAGGGGGGCGGGTCAGCTCACCCCTGCGGAGCAGGAAATCGCCCCCTGGACACCAGCAGCGCAGGGCACAGGACACACCCTGGGCGAGACGGGATGGTCCCTCGCAAAGCCCCGGAGAGGGATGTGGGCAGGGTACGGAGGGAGGGGGGCAAGGGTGTGTGAGGAGAGGGAGGGGTGTGTGTATGGGGAAGGATGGGGTGGATGGAGGGAGTGTGTAGGGATGGAGGAGTTGGATGGAGGGGTGTGGGGGGATGGAGGAAGTGTGGAAGGATGGAGGGAGGGATGGAGGGGTGTGGGGAGATGGATGGAGGGAGTGTGGGGAGGGAGAGGTGTGTGGGGTGGAGGGATGGAGGGGTGTATGGAGGGAGTGTGGGGGATGGAGGGGTGTGTAGGGATGGAGGGAGTGACGGACGGGTGTGGGGGGAGGGAGGGAATGTGGAGGGATGGAGGAGTGGGGGGGTGGATGGAGAGGTGTGTAGGGATTGAAGGAGGGATGCAGGGGTCTGGGGGGATGGAGGGATGGAGGGGTGTGGGGGGCACGGCTGGGGGACGGCTGAAGGGGGATGGACGGGGGAGGCCTGATTCCCCCCCATGCCGGCGCTGACGGTGACCCTGCCTGACCCCCGGCCCATGAGCCCCGACTCCCCCGAGCCTCCTTCCAGGGAATCGCGGCCGGATCAGCGGCGCTAATTTGCTAGGACCGAAATAACTCGGTGCGGGGGGGGGGCGTGGGGGCGGGGGGGAGGGGAGGTTATCCTGGGGAACGGGGGCGAAGGTCAGGCTCTGTGTGAGTGTGTGTGTGTGACACTCTGTGTGAGTGTGTGTGTGTGTGTGTGTGAGGCTCTGTGTGTGTGTGTGGAGGGGGGGAATGAGTCTAATTCCAGGGCTTCCACTGGCCGGCTAAGCGGGGATCTCTCTCACACTCACACACACACACACTCACACACACACACACACACTCATCAAACCACTGAAATCCTCAGGCTCTGAAAGTGGCATGGTGCCGGGTGATGCACAAACACACAGGGAGAGACAGTCCTGGCTCCCAGCCCCCCCTGCTCTAACCCATGAGCCCCCACTCCCCTCCCAGAGCCAGCGAGAGAACCCAGGAGTCCTGGCTCCCAGCCCCCCCTGCTCTAACCCACCAGCTCCCACTCCCCTCCCAGAGCCAGGGCGAGAACCCAGGAGTCCTGGCTCCCAGCCCCCCCTGCTCTAACCCACCAGCCCCCTCTCCTCTCCCTGACCTGGGGAGAGAACCCAAGAGTCCTGGCTCCCAGCCCCCCCTTCTCTAACCCACCAGCCCCCCGCTCCCCTCCCAGACCTGAGGAGAGAACCCGGGAGTCCTGGCTCCCAGCCCCCTGTGCTCTAACCCACCAGCCCCCTGCTCCCCTCCCAGACCTGGGGAGAGAACCCAGGAGTCCTGGCTCCCAGGCCCCCCTGCTCTAACCTCCAACCCCCACTCCCCTGCCAGACCTGGGGCGAGAACCCAGGAGTCCTGGCTCCCAGCATCCCCTGCTCTAACCTCCAACCCCCACTCCCCTGCCAGACCTGGGGAGAGAACCCAGGAGTCCTGGCTCCCAGCATCCCGTGCTCTAACCCACCAACCCCCCGCTCCCCTCCCAGAGCTGGGGCGAGAACCCAGGAATCCTGGCTCCCAGTCCCCCCTGCTCTAACCCATGAGTCCCCGCTCCCCTTCCGGGGCCAGGGAGAGAACCCAGGAGTCCTGGCTCCCAGCCCCCCCCCTGCTCTAACCACCAGCCCCCACTCGTCTTCCAGAGCCGGGGAGAGAACCCAGGAGTCCGGGATCCCAGCCCCCCCTGCTCTAACCACCAGCCCCCCGCTCCCCTCCCAGAGCCGGGGCGAGAACCCTGGCGTCCTGGCTCCCACCCCCGGGGCCTGTCCCCCTCCCCGCCCCCCCGCCGCCCCGCTCTCGCCTCGTATCCGTTGCGCTTCTTGAGCCGCTTCTTGTTGAGCTTCTTGTTGGCGTACATCTTGCCGGTGGCCTTCATCTGGCAGGCGCAGACCTCCCCGAACCCGCCTTTGCCCAGCACCCGGAAATCCAGGAACCACTCCTCGGTCACGCTCTGCCCCTCCAGCCACTTGAACTGCAGGAAGCGGGAGAAGAACAAGCTGCCCGTGTACCCGGCCAGGGCCCGCTCCTCCAGGTGCTGGAGGAGCTGCGCCTCGGCCTCCTTGAAGAGGTCCGCCCGCCCGTGCCTGGCGTCCTCCTTGACCCGCATGATGGCCTTCTCCTCCAGGAAGGGGCAGAAGGTCTTGGAGGCCGAGTCGAAGAACCGGTTGACGGTCTGCTGGGCCTTGTGGGGCCGCTCGCCCTCCTCGGCCGTGGCGTACGCCTCCACGCTCCTCCACAGCCCGCCGGCCGCCCGGAAGGCCTCTTGCTCCTCCAGGAACTGCTGGAAGAGCCGCTTGCCGATGGGTTGCCGGAGGCAGATGCTCTGGAAGTCCAGCTCCAGCTGGGCCCTCAGGTGCTCGCACTGGGAGATGTGGGGCAGCTTGAGCTTGGCCCGCATCTTCTTGTCCCGCATGGTGGAGGCGGCGCTGGCGTCCACGCTGCCCCGGGCCGAGACGTAGGCCGAGTTGGCCACCACCGTCTCCAGGCCCCCGATGTCCATGGCGGTGGCCGGTCACCTGGGAGGGGGAGCGCGGGGAGAAGTGGGCGAGGAAGCCGGGAGCGTGAGGTGGGGGCAGGGGGATGAGGTGAGGCCGGGAGGGGGCAAAGCCCCACCTCTGGGCACATCTGGAGACCTCGTCTCAGCTGGTCCCTGAGAGACCTGGGCACATCTGGACACGGCGCCACCCCTGCCGCTGACACATCTGGGCAGCTCCCCCCCCCCGCAGATGGCCGCAGGTGTGTCGTCCCCCCCCCCGACATCTGGCGAGGTGGCCTCCGCGGGACCCAGGTGCCCCGCACATCTGGACACCCCTCCTCCAACCCTGCCCCACATCTGGACAGCCTGATCCATCTCTACTCCCATATCTGGAGGGCCAAGGGATCCCCACTCATTTGGGCCCAAGTGGGTCTGGCATGGTCAGCCAGACCTCTTTCCCCCACAAGCCCCACTTCTGTGGGGACAGCAATCCCAGCTGTGCACGGGGGCTCCCTTTGCACTAGGGACTCTATACCCTTGCACTATGGCAGAGGTTCGTGCCCCCTCATCCCCCATGGTGTTTTCACTCTCCCCCTCAGCCCGGTGAAGAAATTAGCTGGGGAATGTGGGGGTGGCAAGGGAAAGCCGATCAGCAGCTCGTGACTGTGAGTTCACGACTGAGCACGTGTGTGTGCTTTGTGTCTTCCAGATTGTGCAGGTTAAAGTGGCTGTGGGCACGCTTGTGTTTGCACGCCTGCTTGCACGAGTGTTTGTGTTTAGGGAAAGCGTACGTGTGCACCTGGCCTGGCAATACACATATTGCTAGATCAATATATTGGTTTTGCTTGTGTGGGTGAGCGTGGGGCACGCATGTGTTTTCTGGGGCTGTGCGTGTGCTCACACGCGCCCGGGTTGGCACGGCTAGTATTGCTATAGGCTTGTACGTGTGTGTCATTTGCACGTGAGATTGCGTGTGTGTGGAGTGTTGGCGTCTTTCCCTATGGGTCCACAGGTCTGTACGCACGCGCACGTGCGCATGCCTGTGTTTGCACACTCATGTGTCTCTGTGCACGCCTGCCGTGTGGTAGCATGGGTCCGGCTTTGCAGACTGCAGGAGTGGGCTTGGCTTGAGTGTGTGTATCCTTGTGAGGACACACTCGTGTGCAGCGTGACGCTATTTACGGCGTGGATGCCCACGCCGGGGCCCGGCCATATTCAGCACACGCGTGTGAACATTTATCAGAGAGCCTCAGCCTTTCCCGACACCCCCATCACACCGTGCACCCCCAAAACCTCCTTGAGCCAAACGAAGGCTGGGTTGTGTGTGTGTGTGTGTGGAGGGGCGACTAGGCCCAGAGCTCCCAGAATTCCCTGTGGCCTGGCCAGCCCCCCCCAGCCCCCGGCTCTGGGTGTCACCCAGGGACCTGGCCGATCTCAGGGAGGGGGGAATCCAAAGCTCTGTTAATCTGTGCGGCGTGTAAGCCGATTTCACGGCCACTAGTGCGACTTGCACTAGGGGCCCCCCCTCCCCTGGCCTGACAGCTTGGAGGGGTCACATCGGCGGGGGCCCGGAGCAGCACTGTGTCCCCCCCCCCCGCCCCCGCGCCCCACAATCCAGAGATAACGTTATGGGGTATCTCTCAAAACCCTGCGCAACTTCTCCTAGAGTCCTTTGCCCCACAGCCTCCTCATCCCCCCCCGAGCAACCTTCCCCATGCCCACCCCCTCACAGCACCTCCCCTCCTGTGCCTGCCCCACAGCCTCCCCCCTACAGAGACCACCCCACTCCCATCCCCTCAGTGCCACCTCCCCTCCTGTGCCTGCCCCACAGCCTCCTCATCCACTCCCCATAAAAACCTCCCCCATGCCCACCCCCTCACAGCACCTCCCATCCTGTGCCTGCCCCACAGCCTTCCCCCTACAGAGACCTCCCTACTCCCATCCCCTCAGAGCCACCTCCCCTCCTGTGCCTGCCCCACAGCATCCCCCTCCCCCCCAGAGACCTGCCCCACCCTGCTGACTCCTCCCCTCCCTTTCCCCACCTCTCACCCCACATCCACGCCTACTGCTTCTACCCCACAACACAGCTACCCCCACACCTGCTCCCCCATAGCAACCCCTCCCCCAAATATCCCCAACCCCTCCTCCTCCCCCCACAGACATCGACCCCTCCCCCAGTCCCTCTCAACCACGTCTCCCTTCCCCCACCACCCTCGTTCCCCCATAGCCACTTCCCCTCCCCCACTGCCCCTCTACCTAACACCCCCAGATCCTCATCCCATCTTTACTCCCCCCCCACACTCCCTATGGCCCCCTTCCATGCCCTGGTTTCCCCCCCCCGCACATTGTCCAATTCACCCCTTCATCCCCCCTCCCCTACCTTTCCAGCCACCCCCTACCTTCCCCCCAACTGACCCTCCTCCTCTGACCCTCTCTTAAAGGAGCACCCCAATGTGTCGTGGAAGGGGGAGACAGTGACGCACACACCCTGGCTCACCGTCCCACCCCAGGGTCCCCCCTCCCCACGGGACTTACGGAGGAGGATCAGCTGAAGAGGGAGGGGGCTCCGTCCGGGGCAGGGTTCTGGCTGCCCCCCAGGGGTTCACTCCACGCTGGTCGGCCGGCCCTGAATGCTGGGCATCTCGGGCATCTCTTCTCCCTCCAGGAATTAGCTCAGGGGCCAGGCAATCCACCCAGGGCTACATTAGCCCCCCAGATTAGCTCCTGCGGGCCCCGGGGCCTGTCAAAGGCCATTAGCCAAATCCCTTCTGGCCAGCTTTGGGGAATCAAAGGGCATTGGCCAGCCCTGCAGGGGGTGGTAAGCGAGGGAGAGAACCCAGGAGTCCTGGCTCCAAGTCCCCCCTGCTCTAGCCCACCAGCCCCCCACTCCCCTCCCAGAGCCCGGGAGAGAACCCAGGAGTCCTGGCTGCCAGCCCCCTGCTCTAACCCATCAGCCCCCACTCCCCTTCCAGAGCCGGGGAGAGAACCCAGAAGTCCTGGCTCCCAGCCCCCTGCTCTAACCCATCAGCCCCCACTCCTCTCCCTGAGCCGGGGAGAGAACCCAGGAGTCCTGGCTCCCAACCCCCCCTGCTCTAACCCCCCAGCCCCCACTCCTCTCCTAGAGCCAGGGAGAGAACCTAGGAGTCCTGGCTCCCAGCCCCCTGCTCTAACCCATCAGCCCCCACTCCCCTCCCAGAGCCGGGGAGAGAACCCAGGAGTCCTGGCTCTCAGCCCCCCCCGCTCTAACCATTTGACCCCGCTCGCTTTGCCCATGAGTGTCCGGGAAGGGGGCAGAGCCGGCTGCGGCCATGACAGGAGAGGGAAGATTTGGGGGTCCCCCCTTTGCTCTGACTGGTGGGGGGGAGGTGTCACCCCCTCCCCCAACCCCTCACACCTGTCAACCCCCCCCCCCACCAGCCGGGACTGGGCGCAGTTCCGCCCTCTGCCGCTAGGGGGAGCTTGATCCCTACCCGCCGCACAATGCACCTGCCAAGCCAAGGCGGCCCCCGCTGATGGGGAGGGGGGCCTGGGCCTCGGGGGCGGGGGGGGGCAGCTGGCCCCGGGGCCCCCGGGACTGGCCCTGTTTCAAGAGCAAACAACCAGCGCTAAGAAAAGCAGCTGGTTACCTGGGAGCCGGGAGGGCATGTCACAGCCTCCCCCCTCCTCCCCCCCAGCTGTCCCCATGGAACCCAGGAGTCCTGGCTCCCACACCAGCCCCCACTTCCCTCCCAGAGCTGGGGAGAGAACCCAGGAGTCCTGGCTCCCACACCAGCCCCCACTTCCCTCCCAGAGCTGGGGAGAGAACCCAGGAGTCCTGGCTCCCACACCAGCCCCCACTTCCCTCCCAGAGCTGGGGAGAGAACCCAGGAGTCCTGGCTCCCAGCCCCCCCTGCTCTAACCCACCAACCCCCACTCCCCTCCCAGAGCCAGGGAGAGAACCCAGGAGTCCTGGCTCCCACACCAGCCCCCACTTCCCTCCCAGAGCTGGGGAGAGAACCCAGGAGTCCTGGCTCCCACACCAGCCCCCACTTCCGTCCCAGAGCTGGGGAGAGAACCCAGGAGTCCTGGCTCCCAGCCCCCCCTGCTCTAACCCACCAGCCCCCACTCCCCTCCCAGAGCCGGGGAGAGAACCCAGGAGTCCTGGCTCCCAGCCCCCCCTGCTCTAACCCACCAGCCCCCACTCCCCTCCCAGAGCCGGGGAGGGAACCCAGGAGTCCTGGCTCCCAGCCCCCCCTGCTCTAACCCGCCAGCCCCCACTCCCCTCCTAGAGTTTTGTGGGAAAACCATCACCTAGACTCTCAGGGCCTGAACCTGTATCTGTGGGCAACACAACGACCCCAGGGGAGTGACTCCAGATTGACACCTGGGTGAGTGTGTGGGAACCGGCCCCAGAGGAGTGACTCCCGCTTGGCACTGCGGTTAGTGAGGGGGAACTGGCCCCATTGGAGTGACTCCCATTTGACACTGGGGTTAGCAAGGGGAAACCAGCCTCAGTGGAGTGACTCTGGATTGGCACTGGAGTTAGCGAGGTGGAACTGGCCGCAGTGGAGTGACTCCGGATTGGCACTGGGGTTAGGAGAGGGAACCGGCCCCAGTGGAGTGACTCCCGCTTGGCACAATGGGGTTAGCGAGGGGGTACCGGCCCCAGTGGAGGGACTCCTGATCGGCACAGTGGGGTTAGTGAGGGGGAACTGGCCCCAGTGGAGTGACACCGGAGTGACTCCCAACTGGCACTGGGCCTAGTGAGGGGGAACCGGCCCCAGTGCAGTGACTCCAGATTGGCACTGTTGTTAGTGAGGGGAACCGGCCCCAGTGGAGTGACTCTGGATTGGCCTTGGGGTTAGCGGGGGGGAACCGGCCCCAGTGGAGGGACTCCTGGTTTACACCAGGGCGTATCAGCTCCGGTCCCAGGCTGGGGCATGCTCTGTTTGTCATTCCCAGCCCTGTGGGACTGCCCTTCAGCGCCAGGGCTCGGGGCCAGACCTCCCGCAATCCGGATCTGGTGCGAGGAATCCAGAGCGGGCTGGGCCCGGAGGAGGCAGCTCCAGCCCGAGCCTGCCGGTGACCCGGGCGCAGGGCGGCGGGCGAGGTGCTGGGATCCAGCTGGTTTTATCCCTCTCGTCCGGCCTCCGCTCCCGGCACCGTGGGCTCAACCAAGCTGGCCCGTCCGGTGCGAGGCCCTCCCCCTGCAGACCCCACTCCCCTCCCAGAGCCGGGGAGAGAAGCCAGGAGTCCTGGCTCCCAGCCCCAACCCTGCTGTGACCCACCAGCCCCCACTCCCCTCCCAGAGCTGGGGAGAGAACCCAGGAGTCCGGGCTCCCAGGCCCCCCCGCTCTAACCACCAGCCCCCACTCCCCTCCCAGAGCCGGGGAGAGAAGCCAGGAGTCCTGGCTCCCAGCCCCAACCCTGCTGTGACCCACCAGCCCCCACTCCCCTCCCAGAGCTGGGGAGAGAACCCAGGAGTCCGGGCTCCCAGGCCCCCCCGCTCTAACCACCAGCCCCCACTCCTCTCCCAGAGCCGGAGAGAGAACCCAGGAGTCCTGGCTCCCAGCCCCAACCCTGCTGTGACCCACCAGCCCCCACTCCCCTCCCAGAGCTGGGGAGAGAACCCAGGAGTCCGGGCTCCCAGGCCCCCCCGCTCTAACCACCAGCCCCCACTCCCCTCCCAGAGCCGGGGAGAGAACCCAGGAGTCCTGGCTCCCAGCCCCTCCCTCCCCCGCTCTGACCCACCAGCCCCCACTCCCCTCCCAGAGCTGGGGAGAGAACCCAGGAGTCCGGGCTCCCAGGCCCCCCCACTCTAACCACCAGCCCCCACTCCTCTCCCAGAGCCGGAGAGAGAACCCAGGAGTCCTGGCTCCCAGCCCCAACCCTGCTGTGACCCACCAGCCCCCACTCCCCTCCCAGAGCTGGGGAGAGAACCCAGGAGTCCGGGCTCCCAGGCCCCCCCGCTCTAACCACCAGCCCCCACTCCTCTCCCAGAGCTGGGGAGAGAACCCAGGAGTCCTGGCTCCCAGCCCCTCCCTCCCCCGCTCTGACCCACCAGCCCCCACTCCCCTCCTCCCAGCCCGGGCTGACCCATGGCAGAGACGGACTGGACTTTACCCCACTTAATCCAGAGGCCACTGGGCCCGTCCCTCGGACACACACCCAGTGTTGCGTCATTGGGCCATTTATTGTGGCTTTGTTGTTCAGGGTTTTCTTGGTGTATGTGCGGGTGGGGGGGTCCCCTGGGTCTATGGGAACCACCTGCTGGGCCCTGTGTGGGGTGCTGGCCTGTATGACCACCCCCCCCACCATTGGGGTGTCCCCACTGCCTAACAGTGACCCCCAAATTCCCCCAGTATGCTGAACTTCTTCCGCCATATCCACACACTCCTGGAAAGCCCCCCAAAGTCACCCAGACCCCCCCAAACCCTCCCCCAACCTATCCCTCTGAGCCTGCCCCCAAACTCATCCACTGACCCCCAAAAGCTCCCCCAAACTCACCCACAACCCTCTACCCACAGCCAACCTTCTCAGTCCCCAAAGCCTTCTCCTGCAAACTCACCCAGCCCCCCAAACCCCTCCCCAACCTATCCCTCTGAACCTGCACCCACCCAGTGACCCCTGAAATCTCCCCCAAACTCACCCCCAATCTTCCCCCCACGGCCAACCCCCCTTAGTCTCCTGAGCCTTCCCCCCAAACTTGTTCCAACCCTCCCAGAACCATCCCCCCAATTCACCCCCAGTCCCCCAAACCTTTCCCCCCAGGCACCCCTGAAAATCTGTTCCCAAAACTTGCTCCTTTCCCTCCTGACTCTCCCCCCCAAACGTATGCCCCAACCCATGGTCCGTCCCCCACAATCTTGCTCCCAGACTGACCCTTCACCCCCTTAAAATTTAGCCCCACCAAGGTGTTAAGTGAATTCCCCCCAGTCCCCCAACATCCCTCCAAATCAGGCCAGCACCTCTCCCCCAAAACTGCAGTGGAACCCACCCCAAACTGCCCCCAAACTCCTTCTGCCCTTTCCACTCAAACCCTGAATCAACCCCAACCCCACACTCCAAATCTTCAGCTGAAATGTGATACCCCCCCGCAACACCACCAACCTTCCTGACCCTTCAGCCCCCAATCTGAAGCTCGCCCCCTTTAACCTCCCGAAACCCAGAGCAAACCCCCAGGCCCTGGACCCCAAAACTTCAGCTGCACCCCCTACCCCCCAGTCCCTTGTCAGCTGCGTGCCCGGCCCATGTCCTGGGAATCTAGGCCAAACTTGTTTGTCCCGGTGGAATGCGACTGATCGAGGCGGGCCCCGTCTTCCTCCATAAACCAGCTATTTCCAGCCGGCTGAATCACACCGGTGGGGAGGGGGGGTGCGGTGTCACTTGTCTTGCTTGCTGGTATCGGTGGGTCGGGGTTGTGGGGCCGGAGCCGGCCCCTCCCAGGGAGCCGGCCGCGGGGCGGGTACGCATGGAAAAGATGAGTCGCCTTCAGGCAGCCTCTCATTAGCCCAGTTTCGCAGGTGGGGAAACTGAGGCACAGGGAAAGGGTGAGACATGGCCAAGGTTATGCAGCTGAGTCGGGGTTATGCAGCTGGGATTAGAAACCAGGAGTCCGGGCTCCCAGGCCTGCCTGCTGTACCCACTAGACCCCAATCCCCTCCCAGAGCTAGGGAGAGAACCCAGGAATTCTGGCTTCCAGCCCCCCCTGCTCTGACCCACCAGACCCCACTCGCCTCCCAGAGCCGGGAGGAGAACCCAGGAGTCCTGGCTCCCAGCCCCTCGTGCTCTGACCCACCAGACCCCACCCCACTCCCCTTCCGGAGCCAGGGAGAGAACCCAGGAGTTCTGGCTCTCAGCCCCTCCTGCTCTACCCACTAGCCCCCACTCCCCTCCCATAGGCAGGGAGAGAACCCAGGAGTCCTGATGCCCAACCCCCACCATTACATCACATAGCACAGCATAGGATGGGCTGACCCAGTTCCCCCCTGTCCCCAGGAGTGATCCCAAAGCCACTTACAGGGCAGGTGAGTTTCCTCCCCACACAACTGGGTCAAATGCCGAGTGGCTGATTCCCCGTGACTCAGACCAGCCGGTGCTCGTCCCGCACCCCCTGCTGGGTGCCGCAGTGGCTCATGAGGGACCACCATGGGGTTTAGAAGGCACCCTCTGGGCCCACTCCCTTCTCGGAGACAGGATAGAACCCAGGCGTCCTGGCTCCCAGCCCCCCCCCCCCGCTCCAACCACTAGCCCCTGCAGCTGTGTTTTATCATGTAACCCAGATTCCTGGGTTCTATCTCCTCCTCCCCCATATCATGGACCTCTACCTTCTATCCCCTCCCTCCGGATGCCTGGGTCCTTTCCCTCCCCTGCACCCACACCTCCAGATCTGGGGCTCTGCACCCTGCTCTGGGTACTTTGCCTCTCTCCTTCACCTCCCCGGACGCCTGGGTTTGTCGCCCCGTCCCCGCCCCTCTCCCGGACACTGGGGTCCTATGCCCCCTCCCCCTGCAGAGATGGGGGTGGCTGGGGAGGGATACACTCCGCAAAGGTTGGGTGCCTGGCAAACGGGCCTTCCTGCCCCCTTCCCTGGTGGAGCAGGGTGCATGGGCGTGAAAGCCATGGTGCTCCAATCCCCCTTGATCCTGTGCCAGGTTGGGGGGTTCACAGTGGGAGCCAGGACTCCTGGGTTCTCTCCCCGGCTCTGGGAGGGGAGTGGGGGCTAGCGGTTAGAGTGGGGGGACTGGCAGCCAGAACTCCTGGGTTCTCTCCCCAGCTCTGGGAGGGGAGTGGGGGCCATGGGGGGAAGGCTGGGGAGGAGGGAAGGGGACAGAGGAAGATGAGGGTGCGTTTGCCCCATGGCTACGCAGCAGCAGGCTGGACCAGTTCAACGAGTTTGGTACCAGGAAGGGGGTGCTGAGCAGTTCCTGGATTCTTCAGCCGGGTTTGCCCCGGCCTTCTACCATGGGGGGCCTAACACCCCATAGATTCCCTCTGCACCAGCCCCCCCCTTCCATACCACCTTAGCTCCCATGCATTTCCACACACAAAGGCTGGGAGCCAGGACTCCTGGGTTCTCTCCCCGGCTCCGGGAGGGGAGTGGGGTCTGGTGGGTCAGAGCAGGGGAGGCTGGGAGCCAGGACTCCTGGGTTCTCTCCCCGGCTCTGGGAGGGGAGTGGGGGTGTCAGAGTTAACTCCCTCCCTGACCTTAATGATAAACCTTTGCCCCAGTTTCACCTTTTCTCTGGCCACGCCTCCTATCAGACAAGGCCACACCCTGTCCCTAGGCCACGCCCAGACACCTTAAGGCCCCGCCCTCTGAGCAGAAGGAGCCCCATGTCCTCTGGTGGTACCCCAACCCCCTCCCTCCCTCCCCAGCTCCCACGGGCGTCCCCACCCTGAATGGGAGATGGGGGGCGAGCGGTGGCTTCGTTCTGTGGGGGGGGACCCTGGCGAGGGGTGGAGGGGTCGCTTGGGAAGATCCTGGTTACGCTATGGGGTCCCTGGTGAAATCTAAGGGGAGGCTCTGCATGGAGGCCAGGGGAACCGTTCCGCTCCGTGGGTCGCGTCCTTCAGGGCTGAATGGGCCCCGTGTGTCCCAGCCCCCCCGATCTTATCGGCCCGGCTCTGTCCACACCTGCTCGTTAGCCGACAGCTGGCCACGGGCCAGGCCTCAAGGACAGACCTGGGGTGAGCCTGGGGTCAGGGCTGGGGGGGGCTCGGACCCTGCCGGGGGGAAAAGGGGTCCTGGGCCAAGGGCCGGGGGGCACTGACACCACAAACTGTGCTGTTTGGTGTGGCCAAACGGTTCATGCACCCAGCCCCACACGCAGCCCCCCTCCATCCAGGCCCACATCCTCCCAGCCCCCACTCCACTCAGCTCCCCCCATCCGCCCATCCATCCACCCAGCCCCACATGTGGCCCCCCTCCACCCAGCCCTCTATATCCCATCAACCCACTCAGCCCCATAAGCAGCCCCCCTCCGTCCAGCCCCCCATCCTCCCAGCCCCCACTCCACTCAGCCCTCCCATCCGCCTGTCCATCCACCCACCCCCACATGTGGCCCCCCCGCCCAGCCCCCCTCTATACCCCATCCATCCACCCAGCCCCACATGCAGCCCCCCCTCCGCCGAGCCCCCCATCCACCTGTCCATCCACTCAGCCCCACATGCGGCCCCCCCTCCATCCAGGTCCCACATCCGTCCACTGACCCATCCGTCCATCCCTTCCTCCATCCACCCACCCACCCACCCATCCATTCATCTGCCCACTGACGCATCCGTCCATCCCTTTGTCCACCCACCCACCCACCCATCCGTCCACTGACCCATCCGTCCATCCCTTTGTCCATCCACCCACCCACCCATCCATCCATCCGCCCACTGACCCATCCGTCCATCCCTTCATCCATCCGTCCATCCCTTCGTCCATCCACCCACCCACCCATCCATCCATCTGCCCACTGACACATCCGTCCATCCCTTCGTCCATCCACGCACCCACCCATCCATCCATCCGCCCACCCACTGACCCATCCATCCATCCCTTCGTCCACCCACCCATCCCTCCGTCCCCGGGCAGAACCCTGCATCCACCCACCCACCCACTGACCCATCCATCCCTCCCTTCATCCACCCACCCACTGACTCATCCATCCCTCCCTTCATCCACCCACCCATCCATCCATCCATCCATCCCTGAGCAGAGCCCTTCATCCACCCACCCACCCACCAATCCATCCATCCGCCCACTGACCCATCCGTCCATCCCTTCATCCATCCGTCCATCCCTTCGTCCATCCACCCACCCACCCATCCATCCATCTGCCCACTGACACATCCGTCCATCCCTTCGTCCATCCACGCACCCACCCATCCATCCATCCGCCCACCCACTGACCCATCCATCCATCCCTTCGTCCACCCACCCATCCCTCCGTCCCCGGGCAGAACCCTGCATCCACCCACCCACCCACTGACCCATCCATCCCTCCCTTCATCCACCCACCCATCCATCCATCCATCCATCCCTGAGCAGAGCCCTTCATCCACCCACCCACCCACCAATCCATCCATCCGCCCACTGACCCATCCGTCCATCCCTTCATCCATCCGTCCATCCCTTCGTCCATCCACCCACCCACCCATCCATCCATCTGCCCACTGACACATCCGTCCATCCCTTCGTCCATCCACGCACCCACCCATCCATCCATCCGCCCACCCACTGACCCATCCATCCATCCCTTCGTCCACCCACCCATCCCTCCGTCCCCGGGCAGAACCCTGCATCCACCCACCCACCCACTGACCCATCCATCCCTCCCTTCATCCACCCACCCATCCATCCATCCATCCATCCCTGAGCAGAGCCCTTCATCCACCCACCCACCCACCAATCCATCCATCTGCCCACTCACCCATCCGTCCATCCCTTCGTCCACCCACCCACTCACCCATCCCTTCATCCACCCACCCACCCACCAATCCATCCATCCGCCCACTCACCCATCTGTCCATCCACCCACTGACCCATCCATCCATCCCTTCGTCCACCCACCCTCCCGCCCACCCCTCCGTCCCCGGGCAGAACCGTGTGTCCACCCACCCACCCACCCACCCATCCATCCCTCTGTCCCCGGGCAAAACCCTGTGTCCACCCGTCCACCTATCCATTCATCCCTTCATCCACTCACTGACCCATCCATCCATCCCTTCATCCATACACCCCCCACCCATCTGTTCATACACCCACCCACCCATCCATCCATCCCTTCTGGGGAGACTCCCCCCGCCCCGTCTCTTGAAGCCCCTCCCCGGGCCGGCCGCAAAACCTGAATGAGCCGCCCCGCCCCCTGGGCGGGCTCATTTGCATATGCATGAACGCCCGGTGGGGCGGGCCCTGGGGAGGGCTGAGCGGAATAAAATACCCCCCCCCGCACCCCTCACCACCCCCCCCGTTACGCTGCCTTGCTCTGGTCACCATCAGCTGCGGAGCCGGTGCTGGGGCAGCATCTCCCGGGTGTAGCTACGTATCCAGCGCGCCCCCCCACCCCGCCGCCGCCAGCCCCCCAGCTCCTTCCTCCGCCAGGGGATCTAGGGTTCCTTGCTCCAGCCCCCCCCCAGTTCTGCATCCCCCCCCCACCACCACCATGGCTATCGAGAAGGAGAAGAAAACCTGCGGGCAAGTCATGGCGGAGTGGCGAGAAGCCATCTGGAACCCGCGCACCCGCCAATTTATGGGGCGCACCGGTAGCAGTTGGGGTACGTGGCTGGCCTTGGTGGGGGGGCTGGCTCTGGGGCAGAGCCGCGGGGGGCAGTGATTGGCGTGTTAGCCTTTGAAAAGCAGGAGACGTTTGGGGTTTTTTGGGGGGGGCGCTGATCTAGGGGGAGAATTTGGGGTGCCGCTAGCTAATGCCCTTAAAAGGAGGGGGGAGGTTGATCTAGGGGGAGAAGTTGGGGTGTCGCTAGCAGGAGCTCTTAAAAGGAGGGGGACGAGGGGTGGTTAATATGGGGAAAATGTGGTGGGTCGCTAGCAGGAGCCCTTAAAAGGAGGGGGGAGGTTAATATGGGGGAAATTTGGGGTGTCGTTAGCAAGAGCTCTTAAAAGGAGGAGGACGAGGGGTGGTTAATATGGGGGAAATTTGGGGTGTCGCTAGCAGGAGCCCTTAAAAGGAGGGAGTAAGGGGGAGGTTAATATGGGGGAAATTTGGGGTGTCGCTAGCAGGAGCCCTTAAAAGGAGGGAGTAAGGGGGAGGTTAATATGGGGGAAATTTGGGGTGTCGTTAGCAGGAGCTCTTAAAAGGAGGAGGACGAGGGGTGGTTAATATGGGGGAAATTTGGGGTGTCGCTAGCAGGAGCCCTTAAAAGGAGGGAGTAAGGGGGAGGTTAATATGGGGGAAATTTGGGGTGTCGTTAGCAGGAGCTCTTAAAAGGAGGGGGACAAGGGGTGGTTAATATGGGGGAAATTTGGGGTGTCGCTAGCAGGAGCCCTTAAAAGGAGGGGGCAGGGGGAGGCTAATATGGGGGAAATTTGGAGGGTCGCTAGCAGGTGCCCTTAAAAGGAGGGGGCAGGGGGAGGCTAATATGGGGAAAATTTGGGGTGTCGTTAGCAGATGCCCTTAACCCTCCTCCTACCTAGGGGCAATAACCGGGGGTGTCAGGAGCAGGTTGTTGGGGGGGGTTATTGGGGTGTCCTTGAAGAGTCCGAAAAGGAGGTGGATTTGGGGGGGGGGCTGTTTGGGGGCACAGTTCTCTAGGAGGATGGGCAGTGTCATGACCCAAATCCCTGTAGAAAGTGGAGTCATTGGGTGATCCCTGGGGTGTATTTTTTGGGGGGGGCTATGTGCCTTAAAGTGGGGGGGATTATTGGGAGGGGCTAGGATTGAAGCCCTTCTCATAATGTTTTGGTGTGTTTCATGGGGCAGGTAAATGAACACATTACATGGGGGGGTGAATAAGAAAAATGGGGGGGCTATGTTACCCGTCCCCCTCAAAAAAAATTCTGCTGCCCTTATCTATGCAGTATTGGGGGGGGCTGGAGTGGAGGGATGGGGGGCTGTGGTGATGGGGGAAGAGAAGAGGTTGGCCTCTGAGATTGATGTGGGGCAGAGACAGGGCTATATATGGGGCAGAGGCTGGGGGGGTAATGCCCCCCATGCCCTGTCTCTATCAATCCCCCCGCCCCCCCCGTTTCACAGTGCTGCGGTGGACAGGGCTGGGAAAAGTAGGTCAGCTTTCTGTAGGAGCTGGGTGAGTCTTAGCCCCCTCCCCGATCTGTCAACACAGCCCCCGCCCCATGCTGAGGGGGACTTGGAAGGGGGGTATTTTTGTAAGGAAGTAAGAAAAAATTCAGGATCAGCCCCCCCCCCCCCATCTGGCATTAGCCCTCTACATCCAAAATTAGCACTCTTTATCCTCCCCCCTCCTACTCCCCCCCCAGATTTTGCCCCTCTGTCCAGTCCCTCTCCCTCCCCCTCACACTTTGCAGGCCCCCCCCTTTTCCTCCTGCACGTACCCCCTGTGGCCTGACACCATTGCCCCCCCATCTTTGGGAGTGGGAAGGGGTTGGATAGAAGGAGGGAACCCAGCTATGGGGGAGCTGTATGGAGGGGCCCCCAGAACAGGGACCCCCCACCCCGTCTGGATTAATTGCCCTTTGCTTTGTCCAGGGTTTTTTTAAGTGTGTGGGGGGGAACGGTAGGCTGGGGATTCACCATTAATCCCGGCTTAGATTCACTGCAGAAGGCAGCGTCCCCCCCGCCCCTTCACTGCAGCAGGTCAGGGGGAGGGGGGGCTGGCGATGACACTTGTGTGGGGGGGGACTGGGTTCCCATCTTGCTCTGGCTGGGGGATAATGTCTTGGCTTGTTGCGTTGCGGAGAAGCTGGCGGACTGGATTGGGCTGGCGGAGGGCGGGAGTGTGGTGCGGGGGGAGAGATCTGGGGGGACAGTGTGGGGAGGGGACTTAGAGCAGGGAGGTCGGGGTGGGTGAAGGAGTGGGGAGGGACTGGCAGGGAGCTGGGGGGGCTGTTGGAGTGGGGGGATATGAGGAGCTGGTGCGGGATATGCAGGGCTGGTGAAAAAGGGGGGATGTGGGGGGCAGGTGAGGTGGGCCAGATAGATGTGGGGGAAGCTGTGGGGATATGGGGGCAGGTGGTGGAGTGGGGGGAGCTGGGGGTCAGGTAGATGTGGTAGAGTGGGGAGGCTGGGGGGATGTGGGGGGCAGGTGGCAGAGTGGGGAGATGGGAATGGAGGGGGGCTGACTGAGCTTGTAGGGGTTGGGGGGGCTGGGAAGCATGGTGGGGGAGGCTCTGGGGAGGGGGCTGGTGGAGGGCAAGATGTGGGGCCACATGAACCCCTCCCCTGTCCTTTCCCCAGATCACAGCCGGGTCCAGGGCCTGTGGGGGGCCCCACTGGTACATGTGTGTGACCTGCCTCTACCAGTCCTTGGGCTTAGGGGCTTTGAACCAGCCAATGTGCTGGCCAAGGGCTTTGTTTCTTGGGCTGGGGGGAGCCCCTCTACCCTGCCGTCCTCCCCAGAAGCGCTGGGGTTAGGGTGTGGGCAGGGGGGTAGCTAGGAGCATTGCACTGATTGCAGTGGGGGTTACTCCGGATTGACACCTGGGAGTAGCTGGGAGCGGTGGGTCATTCCCTGCAACCCATAAGGCATTGGAGACCAATGGGGTTGCTCTAGATTTAACTGGGTAGTAGCTGGGTTCAATGCACTTCTCTGTTTGCCCCCCTTGCATTTGGGTTACTCCGGATTGACACCTGGAGCAGAGTACTCCGAATTGACACCTGGAGCAAAGCATTGCTCTGATTTCCCCCTTGCATTTGGGTTACTCCGGATTGACACCTGGAGCAAAGCATTGCTCTGATTTCCCCCTTGCATTTGGGTTACTCCGGATTTACACCTGGGAGCAATGGATCACTCTCCAATCTCCGCTGCCTTTGGAGTGACATTGCTTACTCTGAATCTACACTCTAAGTAGAGGGGCTACGCTTTGCTTACAGTCACCTTTTGTCTTGCACTAGGGTTACTACAGGTTTACACCTGTTCATCTGGATTTACATCCCTCCCATGCTCAGGTGCTCCAAAGGAGCTGGGAAGTTGGGTTAGGTGCATTTCCATGAAGGAGTAGTTGCAGGCTGAGGGGGTCAGTTCTGTGTAGACAGACACCTGTAGATTTACAAAAGGGTTAGTCTGGATTTACAATGGGAATAACCAAGGGCAGCTCTCCCATGCCTCCAATTTCAAGTTTGCAGCTGGGTTACTCAGGATTTGCACCAGGAAGGAGCAGAGGGGTCAATCACCATCCCTGTTAGGTTTACACTGGGGTTACATCAGGCTGTAGGCCAGACCTACTCTGTTCTCCCTCACCTTTGGGTTTGCTCCTGGGGGAGCACAGGGGCTAATCTCCATCCCCTTTAGGTTTACACCGGGATTACTCTGAATTTGCACCAAGAATTAGCTGGGGAATAGAGGGGCTGATGGCCACCCTCTTTAGGTTTACACCAGGGTTACTCTGGGTTTACACCAGGGAGAAGCTGTGGACTAGAGGAGTTGATGGCCAACCCCTTTAGGTTTACACTGGTATTAAACTGGGTTTAAACCAGGGAATAGCTGGGGAGTAGAGGGGCTGATTGCCACCCCCTTTAGGTTTACACCAGGGTTACTCTGGCTTTACACCAGGGAGTAGTTGTGGAGTAAAGGAGCTGATGGCCAATCCCTTTACATTTACACTGGTATTAATCTGGATTTAAACCAGGGAATAGCTGGGGAGTAGAGGGGCTGATGGCCGCCCCCTTTAGGTTTACACCGGGGTTACTCTGGGTTTACACCTGGGAGTAGCTCAGAGCTACTCTGTTCTCTCACCTTTGGGTTTCCTCCTGTGCTCCTCCGGGCCTTTCTCCCAAGTGGGGAGCCGACCTGCGAGCCCCGAGGGCAGAGCGGTGTCGCTGGCTAGCCTTGGGGCTGTGCTGGGGATCAGGGGAGGGGAGCGTTGGGGGTGGGGATCAGGGGATCCCCGTCTCCCCCAGGGCTTTTCCCGTGTCCCGATTCCCTCCCCCCCAATCCATGGGGCTCTGTGCAGGAGTCCCCAGAACGGCCCCAGAGTTTGTTCTGCAGGGACATGTGGCCTAGGTGAAGTGTGGGGCTGTACTGTTTAGGGGTGTATGGGGGGGGTTGGGTCTGAGGGTATTGGGGGGTATCTGGAGATTTGGAGGGCTTTTGGGAAAGGGATGGATCTGGGGTGTGGGGAGGGGTGCATGGGGGTACCCTGGCTGGGGTGCAGTGGGGGAGGGGTAAATCTGGGGGTGCAGGGGAGGGATGTTGGGGTACCCTGGCTGGGGGAGGGGTGCATTTGGGGGTGCAGGGGTTGGGGTGGATCTGAGGGGAAAGATTGAGGGATCTGGCCCCTTCCCCCCCATTTAGTCTGGGGAGGGGTCCCCAATTGGCTGAACCCCCCCACCCAGGCACCCAGCAGAGGGGAGTGCAGACCCCCATGTCTGGAGGGAAAGCCATGTGCCCCCCACTTCCTTTGTGAGCTGGGGGACACATCCAAATTCCCCCCTGGAAACCCCCTATTTGGGGGGTATGTGCCCAACCCCCTCCCTCCTGCACAAGGTTTGTCGCGGGGGGGGGGGGGTTAGGCCATGTGTTGGGAGGAGGGGTAACTTCCCCCCCCCACAATTCCCTTCATCTCCTGTCTAATTAACTGGAACAGGGCCAGCATAGGAATGTGAGGGGGGGCGCATTGGGCCTCCCAGCCTGCGTGCTGGACGAAGGGGGGGGGGTCCGTGGTGGGGGGGGTTGCAGCCTGAGGAGGGGGGCAGGTGTGTGGGGGGAGCTGTTGGCTTGTGGGGCAGAGTGGAAGGGGTCCGGGTATCCGCCTGTGGGGGGGGGGGTGGAATGAGATGGGGTGGGGGTGAGATCGAAGACTGAGGTAGGGGAAGTTTGCGGGGGCTGCAGAGGGGCAGGGTTTGGGGGACACAGGAGGGCTCCCCTCTCCCATGTGGGGGCTCTCCTTGATCCTCCCTCCCCATTTTGTTCTCTTCTTCCCCCCCCCCCCCCAGCCATGATCCTGTTCTTCTACCTGGTCTTCTACGGCTTTCTCACGGCACTCTTCACGCTCACCATGTGGGTCATGCTGCAGACGGTGGACCCCTATATCCCCAAGTACCAGGACCGCCTCTCCGTGCCTGGTAAGGCCTCGTGCGTGGGGAGGGGCACCGGGGGGGGCAGCGTGCCCCACTGCGCCTGCATTGCCTGTCGCTCGCACGCCCATCGCACGCACACCCACTTGCCACCCTGCCTCCGGCCTGGGTTCCTTGGCCACGGTCCCTGGCTGGGGCCATCGTGGGAGGGCGGGCCCGGGGGCACCCTCTTGTGCACCACCCCTTTTTTTTTTTTTTGCACGCCCATGTGTGCTGGCCGCGCACACTCTCACACACGCCTCTCCTGGTGGATCCTTCTCATCACGTGCGCCCGGCTGCATTGGCACAATCGGGGCAGGAGGGGCGGCGCTGAGAGGGCTAGTATTGCTCCCCTAAAGTAGAGCCCCCCATACATCTCTCCCCCTGCCCCCCCCAGGGATGATGATCCGCCCCAAAACAGATGCCCTGGACGTGACTTTTAACGTCAGCAACACTGAGACCTGGGACCATCACGTCAAGATGCTGAATGACTTCCTGGAGCGTGAGTTGGGATGGGGCAAACGGGGGGGGGTCCCCCCAGATTAACCCCCATTGGGGTAGGAAGGGGGTTGGGAAGGGGATGGTGGCTTCTAGTTCTGGGGTCCCTCCAGGCTGCAGGGCGGCTGTGGGGGAAAAGAGGGGGGTGTCTGAGCATGGGGAAAAGGGGGGGAAAGACATTTGGAGGGGCAATTGGGGGTGGGAGAAGGGGCAGGTGGGGCATGCAGGGGGGCTGGATCTTGGGACATGTGGGGGTTGGAGGAGAAGATTTGGGGGTGCGATGGGAGAGAAGGGGGAGGAGGATTTTGGGTATGGGGCAAGGGTAGATTTAAAAAAATATTTTTTTTGGAGGGGTTGTGTGGATGTGGGGGAAGGGAGAGCCAGATTTTGGAGGGGTCATGACCCCCACCCCACTGGGGACCCCAACGTGCTTAGCTGTTGCTGACCCAGGTCCCCTCTCCCTTCCCGGCATTGCATCTGCCCCCTGCAAACCGCCCCCTCCCCACCACATCATGCATTAGCTCAGTTGTGCCTGACGGACCGGGGGGGGGCAGTGGAGGGGGGGGGTCCATAGCCATGGCTGCCTGGACAGAGGGAGGACGCCAGTGAATGGCAGGCTGCAGGTGAAAGGCAGACTGCTGCTGCCCCCTGGTGGCTGTCAGCAGAGCCCACAACCTTCCCCAGCCGGACATTGTTAACCTGCGGAACTCCCCGCCAGAGGATTTTCCTCAGGGCTGTAACTCTGGTAGCTCCTTGGCACTCACCTGCTAACTTCCCCGCCCCCCCCCCAGCCTACAACGACTCCATCCAGGTGGCCACCAACGATGCTTGCCGCCCGGGCCGCTACAACGAGCAGCCGGACAATGGGGTGCTGAATTACCCCAAGCGGGCCTGCCAGTTCAACCGCACGGCGCTGGGCGCCTGCTCCGGGCTGAACGACCCCACCCACTACGGCTACGCTGACGGCCGGCCCTGCATCCTCATCAAGATGAACCGGGTAGGTGAGGCCAGCATGGGGTGGTGGGGGAGCCCGGCCTGGGTTTTGTGCCCCCCAAATTTTGGGGGGTCTCCCCTGCACTTTTGTGACCCCCCCTTCCTCCTTCCAGGTCATCAACTTCTTTGCGGGGGCCAACCAGACCATGAACGTCACCTGTGCTGCGAAGGTCAGCCCCTCTGCCCCCCACCCTGCTGCCCCCCCACTTCCATCACCCCCTTTTCTCTCCATTAACTTGCCTTCCTTGTCTCTCTCTGGCTCCTCCCGCCCACAGAGGCCCATTTCCAAACTCCAGGCGGTAAGGGATGTGTCCGGGCAACTGGGAACCCCCCCCTCGGGTGCGGGTGTCTGGGGGGATCCCCAAAACATATACACCCCTTCCCCCCAGCTTATAGCACTCCCATCCCAATCCCATAGGACCTGGGGGAGCCACTGGTTGGCTGAATGGGTCCCCATGACTCGTACCCTGAGGTTAGATGATTTCTGCTTGCACCTCTATTTTAGATGCCCCCCCAAATTCACCTTAGCCCTGCCTCTCCCAGCCCCAGAGCAGTAAGTGGCTTCGCTGATCCCCACCAAACCGGCACCCCGAGTTGAGCAGATTCTCCCAACTGCACCCCGATTCGAGCTGCCCCCCCCACAAATTCCCTGGCTATTGATGTCTCTTCTCGCTACCTCTCCCTCTCGGCCACTTATTCACTCATTTCATCTCGCTCTCCTCCGCTTTCCGGGCAGCTGAACCTCGAGATGGAGCGCGCAGTAAGGACAGGAAATGGGGGGGCTCAGTGGTGGGGGTAGACGGGTAGCTAGGAAAATGAAGCGGGGGGACATGCTGGAGGGGAGGTTAGGGGAGTGGGGGGCTCTGAGGATGGGGGTGGGAAGCTGGGGGGCAGGCAGGGTGGATGGGAGGGGCTAAGGCTGGAGGGATGACGAGGGAGCTGGGGGAGGGTTTTTTTCGGGGGGTGGAGAGGGGAAGACCCCAATGGGAACACGCAAGGGGATAGGGTGGTGGGGGACGGCTGGGGGGGTTCTGGGTAACCCCTGACCTCTCTCTCTCCTCCTCCCTGCCCCCACCGCCAGAAAGAGGAGGACGCGCAGAAGCTGGGGGAGATGGTCATGTTCCCCCCGAATGGTCACATCGACCTCATGTACTTCCCCTACTATGGCAAGAAAGTCCATGTGAGTAACGTGGGGGTGGGACTGGTCTCAGCTGGGGGGCTCTGCAGGATTGGGGGGTCCCTGATCTCTGCTGGGGGAGGGGAGTGGGATCTAGTGGGTTAGATCAGGGGGGCTGGGAGCCAGGACTCCTGGGTTCTCTCCTCAAGTCTGGGAGGGGAGTGGGGTCAGGTGGTTAGAGCAGGGCAGGCTGGGAGCCAGGACTCCTGGGTTCTCTCCCCAGCTCTGGGCAGGTAGTGGTGGGGCTGGTGGGTTAGAGCAGGGCAGGCTGGGAGCCAGGACTCCTGGGTTCTCTCCCCGGCTCTGGGAGGGGAGTGGGGTCAGCTGGTTAGAGCAGGGCAGGCTGGGAGCCAGGACTCCTGGGTTCTCTCCCCGGCTCTGGGAAGGGAGTGCGGGGCTGGTGGCTTAGAGCAGGGCAGGCTGGGAGCCAGGACTCCTGGGTTCTCTCCCTGGCTCTGGGAGGGGGGTGGGGTCCCATCCTCGGTTCCTGACCCCCCCCCCCTTTAGGTGAACTACACCCAGCCCATCGTGGCCGTCAAGTTCCTGAGCCTGGAGGTCAACATGGACCACAACGTGGAGTGTAAAATCAACGCGGTGAACATCGCCACCACCGACGAGCGGGACAAGTTCGCCGGCCGCGTGGCCTTCAAGATCCGGGTCAACAGGGACTGAGCCCCACCTCCCCTCCCTTCCCCCCCCCCACTTTCCTGGGGCTCCACCCCCAAATGGGCAGGGCTTAATGGAGGAGGAGGAGCCAATTTCATAAGGGGAGGCGCCCCGGTACATCCTGGGCGGGGCTTGATGGAGGAGTAGGAGGAGCCTATTTCATTGTAGGGGGGGGAACCCCCTGGGATTTTATTTTATTTTGGGGTGGGGGGGTTGCTCTTGAAATCGTCCTGCTGAAAATCCTAGGATGACTAACCTGGCTCTTAGACTGTTTTAGTGACCTTCCCCGTGGTGCACCCCACCCCTCAGTTCTGCCCCCCACCCCGAAACGTGCTGATTACACTGAAGGGTCTGGTACCACCCTGCACCCCCGCACCCCCAAACCTTTGGAATGCTACGTCGCTTTGATCTCTTCTAATGCCCCTTCTCCCCCCTTTTTTGGGGGGGGCCGCTCAGAGCCTGTGACACCCCCCCCTTTCTCCTGCCCTTTGAAATCCCATTGAGATGTTTCCTAATATAATAATAAATGTATATAGATATTTTTTATATATATATATTAAAAATTAAGGTACGGCCGAGACCTCTATTTCCCCCCCCCGTGTACCCCCCCCACCCCGCACACTTCTGCCCACTCCCTGTTTTCCATCCCCCACCCCCCACACACCCCTACAGTAGACGTTGAGATTTGGTGCATTGTCTTGAGCCGGTGGCCATTTTGTTTCCCTGGCCGAGTAGGTGCCGGGGGTTGAGTTGAGGGAGGTAGGGCGGGAATTGGAATGACCCCAGTACCGTGGCCAACCGTACAGCGGCCATTGTCCTGGTAGGTTAGAAAACAAAATGGCTGAACTGTGGCGGCCCTATTGTGGAATAGCAGCCGTTGTCTGTGTAGACCGGCAATCAAAATGGCCGCCATTCCGTAGCCAACGACATGGCTGCCATCGACTGTGTAGACGGGGAATCAAAATGGCTGGACAATAGCTGCGGAATGTCAGCCATTTTGACCCCCTGCCCTGGAAAAGAGACGTGGCGGCCATTGTCTGGGTAGGCCTGGAATCAAAATGGCTGCCGTCGGCTGAGGAAAAGTGGCCGTTTTGTTTCTTAGCCTCTGCGGCAAAAAGTCTGGCCAACTTGACTGGGGCACGTGGGCCAGGAAAGACAAATGGCCGCCATTTTTGGCCTACGTTTGGCTCTGTGAAGAAACAAAATGGCCGCTGTAGTCATAGGCTTGACCTAGCCTCTGAGGAATGGTCTCCATTTTGAGTCTTGGTATTCATGGTCAAAATCTTGGCTGTGGAAAGGTGGCCATCTTGGATTCCTGGCCTCCGTGGCTAATGGCTGCCATGTTGGGCTGTGCAATGGCGGCCATCTTGGATTCCTGGCCTACAGAGCTGAGGCCGCCATATTGTGCTGTAACCTTTCTAGCACCTTCTGAGTCGTACCCCGGCTCCCTACCCATGTGACCCCTTTCCTCATCTTAGGGTCTGTCTTCCTCTTTTAATGTACAGTTATTTTTAATCTGTCTTTTCGCTTCACACGACATATGCACTGAGACAAGACTTGTCCCCCCCCCTTCAGCATCCTGGGAAATCCCTTGCGTCCCCTTAACTCTGCCCTTGAAACAGCTGATGAAACTTTGCCTGTATTAGATTCCTGCCTGGTCTCTCGTCTTCTCTGCGGCGGTCTGTAAACCACGAGAGAAACCATTCCTTTTCATTTGGAACTGGAAGTAATTTTTTAAAAATAATTAAATCCCTCTTTTCTCCCAGCCCATTTTCCTGATGTTGCATCCTTGAGATCGCTGTATGAATGAAATAACTTAACTCCTTTTGCTTTTTAACCTTTTTTTTTTTTATTATGCTGGTTTGTTTTTATTTGCAGAATTATTTAATTGCCTGTATCGGATCTACTGTAAAAGATGAGGAGAAATAAAAAACAAACCACCCTTAAAAACTATAGATGGTAACAGTGTTTAATTTTCAACGTGGAATGTTTTATAGCCGGTGGAACTCACCGCAACAAGGTACGGAGGTCACGAATGGGATATTGAAAGCTATAGATGGCAGTGGAGTGTGTTCTAGCCAGTGGAATTCACCGCAACAAGGTACGGAGGTCACGGATGGGATATAAAAACCCATGTGCACTTATTACAACTGCGCTTAAGTTGGAGCCCAGTGTAATTTGTCCCTAGGTAGGGAGGCAGTGTGGCCTAGTTGAGGCCTAGTCCTGGATCTGTGACTAGGCAAGTCACTTTCAGTCTACGTGCCTCAGTTTCTCCAGCATTACAATGAGGATACCGATCCTGGAGCCCCTTTTGTAAAGCACTTTGAGATTGGCTGTTGAGCAGAGCGAGGGATCACTAATTAAAATAATTAAGAAATTACAGTGCCCGCGACTGTTACCAGAGTCTCTGGGCACTTTGTGGTCTTCAATTGGTTTGTCTTCCCGTGAGGTAGGGAGGATATGATCCCCATTGGACAGAGGGACTAATCATTTTTACCCTTTCCATACCTCAGTTTCCCCCAAGAGCCAGACTGGAGCCACTGTGGTGTCCCCCCGCAGCTTTCCCTCCCCCCCCAACGCAGAAATTGCTGGGGCAAATATTGGAGATCCCACTTCTCCCACCAATGTCCCCTGGCACAGGAGACAGATGTGCTGTTACTAATTGGGGGGTGGGGCTGCAATATTGATGGGGGAGGGGCCATCTGTGGCAATGGGTGGGGCCAGCTATAGGGGGCGGGGCAACACAGGAGAAGGGTGTGTCCTGTTCTTCTCATTATGGCCTTTTTTGAGGGCCGGGCTGCCCTGATGGAGAGGGAGGGGGATGCTGTCTTGTTCTTCCACACAAGGCGGGGGCTGGGAGCCAGGACTCCTGGGTTCTCTCCCTGGCTCTGCGAGGGAGGGGAGGAGGTCACTACAGGACCAGGGACAGATCCAGTGGCGGGGGTGGGGGGAATGGACATCATCCCCTCCCCGGGGGGGGCCCCTCCTATCTATTTCCCAAGACCCTGTTTTTTTGGGGGGGGGGCTTTCCCTCAGCATCCTGGGAAGAATTTTCTCCCCGAGTAACCTACATAATTTTTTCCCCTTGGGTGAATTTAATTCCCCCCCGATCATTTTAACCCCCCCCCCATTACTGCGTCTGGGCCAGGCCTGACAGATTGTCCTGCGTTAATCGTCCTGCACTGCTCAATCCCTTGCAGGGGGCGGGGTGGGGCTGGATCCGAGGGGTGGGGTCCTGGAGCTGGGGGTCCTGCCCCCCCCACGCGGGAAAGGGATCTTCCTTACCCCTGTAGCCCCCCCCCCCCCAGTGCTGCATGGAAACAGTGAGAGTCAGTCCCTCCTGCAGGGGCTGGGAGCCAGGACTCCTGGGTTCTCTCCCCAGCTCTGGGAGGGGAGTGGGGGCTGGTGAGTGAGAGTGGGGGGGCTGGGAGCCCGGACTCCTGGGTTCTCTCCCTGGCTCTGGGAGGGGAGTGGGGGCTGGTGGGTTAGAGCAGGAGGGGCTGGGAGCCAGGACTCCTGGGTTCTCTCCCTGGCTCTGGGAGGGGAGTGGGGGCTGGTGGATGAGAGCGGGGGGGCTGGGAGCCAGGACTTCTGGGTTCTTTCCCCAGGTCTGGGAGGGGAGTGGGGGCTAGTGGTTGGGGGGGTGGGGCTGGGAGCCAGGACTCCTAGCGCTCAGCCCCACTGTGCCCGGGGCCCCTGACTCCCCACCCTCTGGGGTTGGCTGGTGCCACACACAGTGGCGGGGGGGTTGTTCCCAGCATGTGGGGGTGTGTGTGGGGGTGTCTGGGCTGGCTGCCTGGGGGGCGCATTGTGCCCATGGCAAGGGGGAGGGATGCAGCATCATGTGCCCCCAGCGCTGCCCCTGGATGGACGCCCGGCCTGCCGCCCCCCACAGCCTACCCCTGCCCCCTCTGCTCCCCTCCCCCAGTCTGGCTCTGCCCCTCCCCCCCATCTGCCAGGAAGGGGCCCCCCTTCGATCAATGGGGTGTAAAGTGCCCTAATTCCCAGTCGATACGGATCCATAGTGTGGGGGGGAGTTATCTCGGGGTGGGGGTGCATGGATGGACGGATGGGCAGGGAGGGAGCTCAGGTTCCAGGGAATCACAGCACACACCACACACACACCTGGGCTGGACACCCCCACTGCAACACACATGTAAACACAGATACAATGCAACACACTCACACACACACACACACAGAGATTCTTGGTGACACACAGACACTGCAACACATACACACAGATACAATGCCACACACACACACACACACACACACACACACGTGTCCCTGGTCACACACACCCATACAATGCAACACACACACACGGGTCCCTGGTGACAGATACACTGTGACACACAGAGACACCAGTCCCTGGTAACACACACACTGCAACACGTACACAAACCCACAACGGATATAAATAAAAACACAACCATAGTGGATACATACTCCAGCCGCATACCCTCTGCACTACATATACACACAACCACAATGGCTACACACACTGCAATACAAGCACCCTGGACACATGCACACACTCTGCAGCGCACGCGCACACAATCACAATGGATTTCCACGCTCTCTTCACAATCTCAGTGGATACACACATTCAAAACCACACTAACCAGACAGACACACACACACACACACAGTCAGGGCCAGGGGAACAGAGCGTTCTGGGCCAGCAGCAAAGGGGGGGCTACTTAGGGGGGCTGGCACAGAGCCCAGCTCATCAGTATGTGGGTCATGGCCCCTCCACACAGGGGGCTCCCTGGCTCACTCCCTCCCCTCCCCTCCCTTCCCCCAATCCCTTCAGCCCTCTCTGCCCCCCTTCCCACCCACTAGCCCCCCATGGCCCCCAATCTCCCCAGCTCCTCTTGGCTCCTCCCCCACAAGCTCCCCTTTGCCCCCGATTGCCCCCTCCTTACCCCTAATCCTGCCAGTCCCGTGTCTCCCCCACACCCTGCCTGCCCGCCCACCAGCCCCCCCATCCCAGCAGTCCCCCTGTGCCTCCTCCCCCCATGAGCTCCCTGTCTGGCCCCCCCACTTCCCCTGCTCCCCCCACTCCTCACCATCGCTACCTCCAACTCCTTTGCACCCCTTTCCCAAATCCCCCCCGCCCAAGAACCACAGTGTGTCTGTGTGTGGAGGGGGGGATGCGGTTTCATCCCCCACCCCGTGGGTGCAGTTTGCTAAACAGCCCTATCCCCGCTCTTCTGCGACCCCCCAGGAGCAGCCCCCGCCCCTGGCTCTGCAGCGCCTGAAGGGTTAACCCAGGCCGGCAGGCTAAGCCCCTGGAAGGCCAGAGGAAGTGCAAAAGGCAGAAGCTTATGGGATTTCGTGGGCGGGGGAGATCTAGCCTGGATGGGGGGGACAGGGGATTTTGTGTCTCCCCCCCGCCCTATGCAGCTGCTGCTTCCCACCCCCCACGTGGGCAGCGGTGGGGGGGGGCAGGATCCCCAAGGCCTCAGCCCCAGCTGCGGCTGGTTCCAGGGCAGGTGCGGGGTAGAACAGGGGTTGCAACAATGTGGAGGTGAGGAAGGTGCTGGGGGGGCCAGAGCTGGCTTGATGGGAGGGGGGTCGTGGGGGCAGATGGCTGGAGGGAGGGTGTGTGTGGGGCTGGCCCAATGCTCCCCCCATCCAGCCAATCCCCACCCCGGACACCCCACCATCTCTGCTGGCAATGGAGGAGCCCCACCCCAACACTCTTGTGGGGGGGATGGGGGGATGTTGCTGCCCCATAGACCACAGCGCCATGGGGGGCGGCGGGGGGGCTAAGGCTGCCAGGGGCCGGCAGCACCTGCCAGTCACTTTCATGACCCCCCCCATAACCTCTGAGCTCTGAATGGGGGGACTGCAGCGGAACCCCACCCACTGCCCCCCCCCCCCAGCACAAGCATGGTTGCCTTATAGACAATTAGTTGCAACAGTGTCATTCTGGAGGTCAACCTTGCATCAAGATCCACAGAGTACCATCTTTGGAGCCAGGACTCCTGGGTTCTCTCCCCAGCTCTGGGAGGGGAGTCGGGGCTAGTGACTAGAGCGGGGGGGGGGAATGCTGGGGGCCAGGACTCCTGGGTTCTCTCCCCGGCTCTAGGAGGGGAGTGGGGGCTACTGGTTAGAGCGGGGGGGAATGCTGGGAGCTAGGACTCCTGGGTTCTATCTCCTGTGGGAGGCTGAGACAGCAGCTGGGGGAAAAGCATAGCTCTGAGCCCCCCCCCGACCCCCCACCCCCGCATCTTGTCTCCGCGCCACCTGGTGGCAGCAGTAGGATCCGGCTCAAGGTCAGTGGAAGGGGACGGAGGAAATTTCCAGTCCCCTCCTGGCAGAGATGAGGGACTTGGCAGGCGCTGGGGGTCGGGAAGGGGGGGAGAGGAGCTGGGGGGGGGTTGAGCTCATTCATCCCTTGTTCCCCCCCACACACACAAAGTGTGAGGCGGGGCCTCAACCCAGCTGGCCAGGCAGTTCCATCACCCCATTCAGACTGTGCCATGGGGGGGGGGAGTTGGGTTTGTACTGGTGCCCCCGCCCCCCGCACAGAGACAAGCTCATTAAGCCTGTGCCTACAGATAGGGGGAAGGGGGGAGTCAGATATCTGCCCCCTCCCTGCCCCAGGGGCACCCCTCCATCATCCAGCCCTTCCCTGCCCACTCAGGCCCTTGAGAACCTGCCCCCTCCCCCACACAGACTGTCGGGGGGGGGCATGTCCCTGCTTTGAAGAGGATGCGATACAGGGACACAATGGCAGCTCCACCCCCCCCCCGCCCCATTCATAAAGCCAGGTCCCTGTGTTGAGTGGGGCGAGGGGATGGGGGGGGGGAGCGGTGGTGCGGTGCTGCCCCCCTGTGGCAAATCGGGGAACGACAGGGGGCAAAAACAAGGTATATGCAGGGGGGGGATGGAAACAGGTGGGCTCCCGCAGCCTCCCCCGCTATCCCAGCCTTTGCCCCCCCCCATTTCCTGGCCCTTCCCACCAGAGCCCGTCACTGCTGCACCCGGTGGGCTCAGAACCCGTGGGAAGCAGGAGCGGGGAGTCAGGGTCCCCCCTTTGTCTAACAGACCCCCTCAGATGAGGGCACCCCTGGGCCAGATCCAGCCCATGGGGGAAGACAGGCAGGAGAATTGGGGGAGGAGCGGGGGGGGGGGGCTCAAGCAGGACACGTCAACCTGGACAAGTCAACCCAGGGTTGGCCCAACTTGTTCACAAAAAACCTCCACTTTTTGCCCCCCGCCCCCGGGGCGCTAAACCTACCGCCGAGCGCCCCTGAAAGGGAACAGGGTTCTCCTCCCATCTCCGCCGGCGTGGACAAAGCCCGTTCCACCTTCCCTGGCCTTCGGCGGCCATGGAGAACCCGTCCCCTGGGCCTCTGAGCCGATCTAGAGTCTTCCCCAAATGACCCACGCCCCGTTTTGGTTTTGTACGTGGGGGGGGGGGGTTTCTAAACCTCGCCTCATTTCCATTGCTCCTCGCCGGGCTCTCTCCTCCTCCCCCACCCTGGCCCACGCTCTTCGTCCCTCCTTGCTTCTGCTTTCGGGACCAAAAAGTCATCCCAAGCCCTTCTCGGACGTTGGGTGTTTTCATAGACTCATCGAAGATCAGGGTCGGAAGGGACCTCAGGAGGTGTCTAGTCCAACCCCCTGCTCAAAGCAGGATCAATCCCCAACTAAATCATCCCTGCTGGGGTTCAAGCCGGGCCCTAAAAACCTCGAAGGAAGGAGATTCCACCACCTCCCTGGGGAACCCATTGGGGTTCACCATCCTCCTCGTGAAATAGTGTTTCCTAATATCCAACCTAGACCCCCCCCACTGCAACGTGAGACCATTGCTCCTTGTTCTGTCATCTGCCACCACTGAGACCAACCGAGCTCCAGCCTCTTTGGGACCCCCCTTTCAGGTAGTTGAAGGCTGCGATCAAATCCCCCCTCACTCTTCTCTTCTGCAGACGAAACAACCCCAGATCCTGCTGCCTCTCTTCGTAAGTCCTGTGCCCCAGACCCCTGATCATTTCCGTTGCCCTCCGCTGGACTCTTTCCAATTTTTCCACATCGTTCTTGTAGTGTGGGGCCCCAAACTGGACGCAGTACTCCAGATGAGGCCTCACCAGTGCCGAATAGAGGGGAACGATCACGTCCCTCGATCTGCTGGCAATGCCCCTACTTATACAGCCCAAAATGCCGTTGGCCTTCTTGGCAACAAGGGCACACTGCTGACTCCTAGCCAGCTTCTCGTCCACTGTAACCCCAGGTCCTTTTCTGCAGAACTGCCGCCGAGCCGTTCGGTCCCTAGTCTGTAGCGGTGCCTGGGATTCCTCCGTCCTGAGTGCAGGACGCTGCACTTGTTCTTGTTGAACCTCATCAGATTTCTTTTGGCTCAATCCTCTAATTTGTCTAGGGCCCTCTGTATCCTATCCCTACCCTCCGGCGTGTCTACCTCTCCCCCCAGCCTAGTGTCATCTGTGAACTTGCTGAGGGTGCAGTTAACCCCGTCATCCAGATCATTGATAAAGATGTTGAACAAAACCAGCCCCAGGACCGACCCCGTTAATTTTTCAACACACGTCCGGGTACTTGAAGTCCCTCCATTACTACCAGGTCTTGGGATGTTTCCGTTAGATGGTTATGTTTTGGGGAGCATCTTCGCTGGAGGGTTTCGAAAGGCGGCTGGACGGCCGTCTGTCTTAGATGGCTTAAACCAGGGCTGGGCAAACTTTTTGGCCCAAGGGCCACATCTGGGTATGGAAATTGTATGGTGGGCCATGAATGCTCATGAAATTGGGGGGTTGGGGTGTGGGATGGGGATGAGGGCTCTGAGGTGGGGCCAGAAATGAGTTCAGGGTGCAGGAGAGGGCTCTGGGCTGGGGCAAGGGGTGCGGAAAGGGGTCCAGGCTCTGCCTGGGGGTGCAGGCTCTGGGGTGGGGCTGGGGATGAGGGGTTGGAGGTGCAGGAGGGTGCTTCGGGCTGGGATCGAGGGGTTCGGAGAGTGGGATGGGGATCAGGGCTGGGGCAGGGCATTGAGGTGCAGGAGGGGGTCAGAGGTGCAGGCTCCGGGTAGCCCTTTCCTCAAGCAGCTCCTGGAAGCAGCATCATGTCCCCCGGCTCCTACACGGAGGCGCGGCCAGGCGGCTCTGCGTGCTGCCCCGTCCGCAGGTGACGCCCCTGCAGCTCCCATTGGCCACGGTTCTCGGCCAATGGGAGCTGTGGGGGTGGCGCTTGGGGCGGGGGCAGCATGTGAAGCCCCCTGGCTGCCCCTATTCATAGGAGCCCTGTGGTGCTCTGTTCAAATGCCTCACCCACCTAATCTTCCTTAATTGGTGAGCTACCGGAGACCTCACCCCTGACCTCACCCCCTATTTGATTCATTGACAACAGAATTGGACCCTGGGCTCCAGCCGCGGGCCGAATCCAGAGGTCAAATAACCTTCCTGCTCCACATTCTTGTCTACACGTTGCCTCTTACGCCGAACCACCAAGCTGGGGGTTCGCGACCCCTCCCCACCGAGAGTTAATCCCACCGGGGCCTAAGACCCGGATCCCAACTGGCACCGCGCCCCTTCGAGGCCAAGTCCCCCTTCCCAGCCCATTCAATGTTAATTAACTCAGTCCCTGCAGCTAACTGGCCCTTGACGCCCCCCACCCCCACCCTCACACACAAGGATGGGGAGGTGGCAGCTAAGAAACACTTGGATTTATTGTATAAAAAGTTGATATAAAAGTTTGCCAGAAGGGGCGGGGGCACAGAGCGGCGTGGGGGTGGGGTCACGGGACCAGGGGGCGGGGCCCCAGAAGGGGGTGGGGTCCCAAGTAGGATGGGAACAAATCTTCCTCCCCCGCCCCTGTCCTGAGAAGTGAGGGCTGGAGGGGGAAAGGAATTGTAGGGCTGACCTTGCCCCCTCCTGCCCCTGGGGGAGAGAGGGACTTGGTAAAAAGCTGGCAGTGGAAACTAGCTTAGTGCAAGACAGGACAGGGTGGCGGGGTCCAGAGGGGGGGCGGGATTATTCAGAATCCTCCTCCTTCACCAGCAGCCTCTTTCCGCTCCGAGGCAGCAGCCCATCCCCTGGCTCCTTCCGGGTCTTCAGCAACCTGCCCCAGGGAGAGGAGGAAGAGATTCAGAGCCGGGGAGAGAACCCAGGAGTCCTGGTGCCCAGCCCCCTCTGCTCTAACCTACCAGCCCCCACTCCCCTCCCAGAGCTGGGGAGAGAACCCAGGAGTCCTGGCTCCCAGACCCCCTGCTCTAAGCACCAGCCCCCACTCCCCTCCCAGAGCCGGGGACTATTTAGAAAAGCTGGACGAGCACAAGTCCATGGGGCCAGACGCGCTGCATCCAAGAGTGCTAAAGGAGCTGGCGGATGCGATTGCAGAGCCATTGGCCATTATCTTTGAAAACTCACGGTGATCGGGGGAGGTCCCGGACCACTGGAAAAGGCGAATGTAGGGCCCCTCTTTAAAAAAGGGAACAAGGAGGATCCTGGGAACTACAGGCCAGTCAGCCTCACCTCAGTCCCTGGAAAAATCATGGAGCAGGTCCTCAAGGAATCAATTCTGAAGCACTTAGAGGCGAGGAAAGTGATCAGGAACAGTCAGCATGGATCCACCAAGGGCAAGTCATGCCTGACTAATCTAATTGCCTTCTAGGATGAGATAACTGGCTCTGTGGATGAGGGGAAAGCAGCGGACGTGTTGTTCCTTGACTTTAGCAAAGCTTTTGACACGATCTTCCACAGTATTCTTGCCAGCAAGTTAAAGAAGTCTGGGCTGGATGAATGGACGATAAGGTGGATAGGAAGCTGGCTAGATTGTCGGGCTCAACGGGGAGTGATCAATGGCTCCATGTCTAGTTGGCAGCCGGTATCAAGCGGAGTGACCCGGGGTCGGTCCTCGGGCCGATTTTCTTCAATATCTTCATTAATGATCTGGAGGATGGTGTGAATTGCACCCTCAGCAAGTTTGCAGATGATGGAGGGTAGGGATAGGATACAGAGGGCCCTAGACAAATTGGAGGATTGGGCCAAAAGAAATCTGATGAGGTTCAACAAGGACAAGTGCAGAGTCCTGCACTCAGGACGGAGGAATCCCAGGCACCGCTACAGACTAGGGACCGAACGGCTCGGCAGCAGTTCTGCAGAAAAGGACCTGGGGTTACAGTGGACGAGAAGCTGGCTAGGAGTCAGCAGTGTCCCCATGTTGCCAAGAAGGCCAACAGCATTTTGGGATGTATAAGTAGGGGCATTGCCAGCAGATCGAGGGACGTGATCATTCCCCCTCTATTCGAAATTGGTGAGAACTCATCTGGAGTACTGTGTCCAGTTTGGGGCCCCACACTACAAGAAGGATGTGGAAAAATTGAAAAGCGTCCAGCGGAGGGCAACAAAAATGATTAGGGGGCTGGACTTATGAGGAGAGGCTGAGGGAACTGGGCTTGTTTAGTCTGTGGAAGAGAAGAATGAGGGGGGGGATTTGATAGCTGCTTTCAACTACCTGAAAGGGGGATCCAAAGAGGATGGATCTAGACTGTCCTTAGTGGTAGCAGATGACAGAAGGAGAAGCAATGGTCTCACGTTGCAGTGGGTGGGGGGGAGATCTAGGTTGGATATTAGGAAACACTATTTCACGAGGAGGGGGGTGAAGCACTGGAATGGGTTCCCCAGGGAGGTGGTGGAATCTCCATCCTTAGAGGTTTTTAAGGCCCGGCTTGACAAAGCCCCGGCTGGGGTGATTCAGTTGGGGTCGGTCCTGCTTTGAGCAGGGGGTTGGACTAGACACCTCCTGAGGTCCCTTCCAACCCTAATATTCTAGGAGTCTATGATTCTAACCCAGGAGTCCTGGCTCCCAGCCCCCCCTGCTCTAACCCACCAGCCCCCACTCCCTTCCCAGAGTCAGGGAGAGAACCCAGAGTCCTGGCTCCCAGCCCCCCCTGCTCTACGCCACCAGCCCCTGCTCCCCTCCCAGAGCCGGGGAGAGAACCCTGCAGGTCCCACACCCAAGGATGTAACTAAACCCTGTTCCTTTACCAGCAGGGACCACGCTGTTAGGGGTCAAGCCAGGCTCCACCCTCTTTCCATGAAGAGTGGGGGGAACCTCTCCTGGGGCACTGAGCCCCCAGCCCTGAGAGGACCTTAGCCCCCTCCCCCTTTGCAGCTAAGCCCCGTCTCCTTCCATCAGAGCGGGGAGCTTCCTGTGGTACAGCTAGGCCCGCCCTGCCCCGGAGGCAGGCCGCTCCCCCCCCTTCCCAGCCAGGGCCCTGCCCCCTTTCTACCTAGTGGGTGTGGGGTTCCGGTGACTCTCCGGCTCCTCCTGCTGCTTGGCGGACGCCATCTCCAGGGCGTCATTGATTTCCTTCAGCATCATGTATCGTTTGCGCCCGTGAACCTGGTGGGGGAGAGAAAGAAAGAGGCGGGAGGGGGGAGGTCAGACTCCCCTCCCCCAAAGGACAGGCCAACTCCCCTCCAGTGCCCTACAATCCCAGATTCCCACAAACTGCATACAGGATGGATGGACCACACTCGCCTGCCAGAGCTGGGGACAGAACCCAGGAGTCCTGGCTCCCAGCCCTCCCTGCTCTAACCGCTAGAGCCCACTCCGCTCCCAGAGCCAGGGAGAGAACCCAGGAGTCCTGAACCCCCAATTTCCCCACCAGGACTCACCTCGAGGAGGAAGACCTCTTTCTCGGGGGACACCACCCGCTTCTTGGGGTTCTCAGCTGTTTCCATGGTGGTCTGGAGAGCTGCGGGGGGTAGGAAAAGCACAAGTCAAGCCCTTCACTCCCTGGGAAAGTCATGCTGCCCTATTCTGGGGAATAAGTATTGAACGAGCTTCAAAAAGTTAAAGCTTTATAACCGCCAAAACCCCCAAATTGTCCTCAGCGCCAGTCAAAAATATTACCAAGTAAATATCCTCAATCCTACTCTCAAGAGATCGCAAGAGCATCGGTCCTGTTGGAGCATTTATTCGTGTTTGATTGAAGAATATTGACTTTAGTTTGCCTATCTGCCAATTTCTACTGTTGATGGAAATATTTGGTCATTGGCTTGCGTGGGCGAGGGGAATGGATGTTTACTGACATTTCCCGATAAAAATTTACTCCTTCCAAGCTCATAAATAGATTACAATGACAGAAAAATGGATCATTGATGGTTGTAGGAGAAGTGTGATCAATGGGTCCGACCGATGGAAGAATGGATCGTTGATGGTTGTAGGAGAAATGTGATCAATGGGTCCGACTGATGGAAGAATGGATCATTGACAGTTATAGGAGAAGTGTGATCAATGGGTCCGACTGATGGAAGAATGGATCATTGATGGTTGTAGGAGAAGTGTGATCAGTGGGTCCGACTGTTGGAAGAATGGATCATTGATGGTTGTAGGAGAAGTGTGATCAGTGGGTCCGACTGATGGAAGAATGGATCATTGATGGTTGTAGGAGAAGTGTGATCAGTGGGTCCGACTGATGGAAGAATGGATCATTGATGATTGTAGGAGAAGGGTGACCAGTGGGTCCGACTGATGGAAGAATGGATCACCGATGGTTGTAGGAGAAGTGTGATCAGTGGGTCCGACTGATGGAAGAATGGATCATTGATGGTTGTAGGAGAAGTGTGATCAGTGGGTCCAATTGATGGAAGAATGGATCATTGATGGTTATAGGAGAAGTGTGATCAATGGGTCCGACCGACGGAAGAATGGATCATTGATGGTTATCGGTAAATGGAATAAAAAATCTTGGTGAAATTTCTATTATTCCCAGGTGGAATTGCTAAGCACTAATGCACGTCAGACTGGCCAATCAAGTTGGGTCGATTTCAGCTTCGATGTCTAGCTGGTACTGAATTAAGGACATTGACTCCCATTTGGGTAAGTCCCTATTGGCCCCATCTCCTCAGGAGCCCCACCCCCACTGCTCTTGGCCCCTCCCTTCACACTCGCCTTTGGCTCTGCCCCCTCAGAACCTCACACTTCCCCTTCCACCTGCCCGCTCAGATCCCAGCCCCAAACTCCTCTCAGTCCCTGTGCCCGCCACCGCACTCACCCCTCTTGGCTCTGGCCCCTTTGAGGGTCCCGGACCCGCTAAGGACCCTGCCGGTCAATTTCTTGTGGAAATTCTCCTCCTCTGTCCTGCGGTCCCGTCCGGGGCAGGCGCAGACTCGAACCTCGAAACATCGGCGCCCCAGGAGCTGCCCGCTGCGTCGGAAGGGTAGAGAACAGATGTTAGACACAGACAGGAACCCAGGAGTCCTGGGTCCCAGCCCTCCCCTCTCCAATCTCAATCCCCTCCTGAAGCCGGGGATAGAACCCAGGAGTCCTGGCTCCATAGCACCCCCCAATCTCACTCCCCTACTGGAGCTGGGGATAGAATCCAGGAGTCCTGCCTCCCAACCCAACAGCTCCCCAATGGCTGAATGGGGGTACACAGGTTGTGGGGGGTGGTCAGTTTTCTCCCAAGTGCTGGTCCCCGAGGGGAGGCAACTCCAGCTCCGGCAGGGGGCTACGAGGCGGGGGCCCGTGGAGGGCTGGTGGGGGGGGCACTTACTGCTTGCCCTCCAGAGTGATGATGGCCAGGATGGGGCGCCGGTTCATGCCCCCCATGCAGGAACTGTTGCACATGAAGTTATACAGCACGGTGGTGCAATCGGACCCCACCTGCAGGGCAGAGAGGGAATTGCAATGATGCCGGGGACCCCTAGAGGGGACAGGCCCCATGCCCCATTCCCCACTCCCATGAGCCAGCCAGTCCCCGCCCTGGGGCAGGATGGGAGCCGGTGCCCCCTGGAGGGGACAGGCCCCATGTCCAGGTACCTGGGGCATTTCGTAGGGCACTGTGACACTCTGGCGCTTGGTGTTTTCGTCGTCGTGGTAATGCGCCTGCTGGTTCCCCTCGATCCGGATCAGGTGGCGGGCTGGGGCAACCCCTGTCACGAGAGACGAGGGGGCTGCTCAAGGGGGGACACCTCTGGGCCCCATTTCCCCCCCTCCCTGACATCCAGCCTTCTCCTCCGGCAGATCAGAGCCAGTACTCTCCACCCCAAGGTCCCTGAAGCTGGATTTCACACACATACACCCCTGCAGCAGGGAGTTCCACAGGTCGTCACCCTCCCCAGCCAAGCCCCTCACCATCGCTGTACTCCAAGCAGCGCTCGTGGTGGGGGCAGCGTCTCACCACCTCAGCCACGTGCTCCGATTTCTTGTAGACGGCCGTGGCCCGGACGATGGAGCCGGGCGGGGGCTGGCTGGCCATCTTGATCTGCACGGGGCAGGTCTTCGCCAGCTGGCAGAAGAGCTTGTTCAGCTCCGGGGAGTACTGTGGGGGTACGGAGACTGAGGTCAGCAGGGGGCGCTTTCCCCTGGCAGGCAGGGCTGGCCCCAGGGCGGCACTAGGGGGCACGGTGGGGCAGGGAATGGGGCAGGGGGCTCAGCAGGGGGTGTCCTCCCCTGGCAGGCAGGGCTGGCTCCAGGGTGGCGCTAGAGGGCGTTGTGGGGCAGGGAGCAAGGCGGGGGCTCAGCTGGGTTGCTTGCCCCCCAGTCCTCCCTGGAATGCCGCTTCCCCCCTGCTAGGTCCGTACGGTGCAGGTGACGGACTTGGCGGTCCCCGACTGCTGGAAGGTCAGCTCGAATCCGTGCTCCCCAGCGTAATCCTCGGTGGAGGGGACGGTAGAAGAGGTGGGAGGTGGCTCTGGGGCCGGCCCGGGGAGCTCCCAGCCCTCGTCGCTCCCCCCAGCCTGCGGAAGCAGGAGGGAGGGGTCCGCCGAGTCAGACAGGCCCAGGTCTGGGTCCGGGAGGCTCTGTGGGGGAGACACGGTGAGCGAAGGGTTAATGCCACAGCCCAGGCTCCCCCCCACACCCCCGATCGACCTCAGCCCCCCACAGAATCCACTGCCCCCCCCAACCTTGCCTTCTACCTTGGATCCAGCCAGCCCCTCATCATACCCCTGCTGTTTCCCCATGTTCCACTGCACCCATAGTCCCCCCACTGCCCTCCAGCCCCCCGAGTCCACCCTGCTGGGTTAGAGCAGGGGGAGCTGGGAGCCAGGACTCCTGGGTTGTGTCCCTGATTCTGGGAGGGGAATGGGGGCTGGTGGGTTAGAGCAGGGGGGGCTGGGAGCCAGGACTCCTGGGTTCTCTCCCCGGCTCTGGGAGGGGAGTGTGGCCAAGGGGGTGGGGACACGGCTGAGGGACAGGACTCCTGGGTTCTATTCCCCACTGGCACCCAGCACTTACAAACAGCTCCTGGTTCTCCAGTGCTGTGGGATCCACATTGGTGGGCTGCAGCCTATTGAAAGAGACAGGAAAGGTAAAAATGTGGGGGGGGGACCCAGCTGTCCCCTCCCTCCCCCCTGCATCATGCAAGCAGAACCCAGCTCTGCTCTGCCCCTCTCTGAGCTCACCACACCTAAATTACCAGGGGTTTGGGGCATGCAGGGGCAGGTACTGAGAAGGGAAAGGGGGGATGATTATGTTAGGGAAGGCGGGGTGAAGCCCAGGGGGAGCTAACAATCTGGGTGGAGGGGGCAAGGAACGAGGGGGTCCCCCCGACACTTACATCATGCTCCACCAATCAGAGAAGCTCTCCTGGCTCAGGGGTGGCTCCAGCCCGGGGTCCAACATCGACTCCATTCTAGCTTTTCCCTAGAGGTAGGGTGACAATCAGAAAGAAGGGTTAAGGTGAAATTGAAAGTTGGGTTGAAATTAGAGATAATAATGGTTAAGGTGAAATCAGAGGTAAGGGTTAGGATGAAATTGAAGGGTAGGGTTAGGATAAAATTGAGGGTTAGGGTGAAATCAGAGATAAGGATTAAGGTGAAATTCAAGGTTAAGGTTAGGGTGAAATCAGAGATAAGGGTTAGGGTGAAATCAGAGGTAAGGGTTAAGGTGAAATTGAAGGTTAGGGTTCGGGTGAAATCACAGATAAGGGTTAAGGTGAAATCAGAGATAAAGGTTAGGGTGAAACTGAAAGTTAGGGTTAGGATGAAATTGAAGGTCAGGGTGAAATCAGAGATAAGGGTTAAGGTGAAATTAGAGATAAGGGTTCGGTGAAATCAGAGATCAAGGTTAGGGTGAAATTGAAAGTTAGGGTCAAATTAGAGATAAGGGTTAGGCTGAAGGCAAGGGTGGGTGAGAGGGGTCAGGGCTTGGAGAGGGGTAGCAGGGTTCGAGTTACCCCTCTTGTTCCTAGAGGTATGAATCTGGCTGGATTAAACAAACATTTTGTACACCCAGCTTCCCAAGTTGCTCTGTAGGCTGGCCCCGACCCCGGCCCCCTCTCTATTTCCCACTCTGCCAATCTCCTGCCTGCCGCAGTGTCACACAACCGTCCAGACCCATTGAGAAAAACTCTGCACAGCGTTGGGCCCAGATCTCTGCAGGACCCCGCTTGGGAACTCCCCCAATTTGAACATGCTTCCACCGGGGGCCAGGTCTGTCCGCCAGGGAACGCTATTCATAACGGCGTTGTGCTATTTTGAATCCCAACTCCAGTGACCTTTACCAACCTGACTTGCAATAGGTTTGTTTGACAAAGCCCATTTCCCATAAAGCCCCATTGACGGGCTTTAATTAAATCTCTAGCCCTAGGGCTACTAGGATGATCCGAGGAATGGAAAACTTGTCTTATGAAAGGAGACTTAAGGAGCTTGGCTTGTTTAGCCTAACTAAAAGAAGGTTGAGGGGAGATATGATTGCTCTCTATAAATATATCAGAGGAATAAATACAGGAGAGGGAGAGGAATTATTTAACCTCAGCACCAATGTGGACACAAGAACAAATGGGTATAAACTGGCCACCAGGAAGTTTAGACTTGAAATCAGACGAAGGTTTTTAACCATCAGAGGAGTGAAGTTTTGGAATAGCCTTCCAAGGGAAGCAGTGGGGGCAAAAGATCTATCTGGCTTGAAGATTCTACTCGATAAGTTTATGGAGGAGATAGTATAATGGGATTTTGGTAAGTAATTGATCTTTAAATATTCAGGGTAAATAGGCCAAATCCCCTGAGATGGGATATTAGATGGATGGGATCTGAGTTACTATAGAAAATTCTTTCCTGGGTATCTGGCTGGTGAATCTTGCCCATATGCTCAGGGTTTAGCTGATTGCCATATTTGGGGTCGGGAAGGAATTTTCCTCCAGGGCAGACTGGAGAGGCCCTGGAGGTTTTTCGCCTTCCTCTGTAGTATGGGGCATGGTTGACTTGAGGGAGGCTTCTCTGCTCCTTGAAGTATTTGAACCATGATTTAAGGACTTCAATAGCTCAGACATGGGTGAGGTTTTTCATAGGAGTGGGTGGGTGAGATTCTGTGGCCTGCGCTGTGCAGGAGGTCGGACTAGATGATCAGAATGGTCCCTTCTGACCTTAGTATCTATGAATCTATGAATCCTGTAGCAGCTAACGGGCCTACATCTGGGGCATCCCCCTTTCGGTACAACATCAGCACTATTCTGGAATTTCTCCAGCCTTGCAAGATTTATTATGTATTAACATTGGCGAGCCAGAGACCTCCCTCGGCCAACTCGATGGGAACTCTTGGATACCAGTTATTCCGGCCTGCTGATTTAAAAATGCTGATCTGGAGTGGATGATGGTTAATATCAAATAACCTACTTGGTTAGTAACAGGCCAGAAAGTACCTCATCAGCCTCATGTGACTTGGATACATCATCCTGCTCCTTCCCAAACACAGAACACCAATGTTTATTGATCGCTTTGCCCGTCTTTGCATCATTAACTGTTTTACTCTTTGCATCTAGCTTTACTCTTTGCGTCTACAATTTCTTCTGCTCCTAATATATACTTTAAAATGCTCCTTATTGTCCTTCACCCTGCCAGCTTTTTTCCTCTCGTCTTTAGCTTCCCTTAGCAATTTCCTACATGTCATAACTTCTAATTGATTGCAACCTATTTCCCCCCCTTTTTTCCCCATTTCCTGTACATTGCGTTTGTTTATTTCTAATGGCTGCCTTCATTGCTGACACAGGATGGGCATTTAGTCAAATTTATTTCTGTCTCTTGCTTGCAGCTTTTGTGGATTTTTAAAGAACTCCCAATTCTCATTCACATTTTTCTGTCTACACTTTTCCTCCCAGCTCAGAATTTTCCTCCGCTTTGGGAAATGAGCAGCACTTAATTGTGCAACTTACTGATGAGGAGCATCATCTGTTTGCCCATATCGAATATAACCAGGTTACAAACATGGGTCCCTAGGCAACCACCAGTTTCCAGGCCAGAGATTAATTCATCTTTGTTCATCATAGCGAAGTCCAAAATAGAGACCCCTCGCGGTGGGTGCAATACTGCTTGTTAGAAAAATACCAGCTAGTGGTTAGAGCAGGGGGGCTGGGAGCCAGGACTCCTGGGTTCTATTCATGGCTCTGGGAGGGGAGTGGGGTCTGATGGTTAGAGCGGGGGGGGAGAGGCGGGCTGGAAGTGAAAGTCTCTGCTACTTTCCCCTCCCACATCAGAGTGGGGTTTGGCGCAGACACAGGGGGAGGCTTGGGACTGGGCCTTTGTGCAAGGAACATGGGGCTGGAGGGGCCCTGGGGGGTCACTGAGTCCCCTTTCCTTCCCCTGCTCCTCCCTCTTTCCCCCCCACTCCTCCCTCGCCTCACCTGCTCCTCCCCCTCTCCCCCCACTCGGTTCCCACCCTGTCCCTGCCTATCTCTCCCACTCCTCCCTCCCCTAACCTGCTCCTCCTCCTGTCCCCCCACTCCTCCCTCCCCCTGCTTGTGCCCCCCCAACTCCTCCCCCGCCTGGCCCCCACTCCTCCCTCCCACACCTTCCCACCCTCTCCCTGCATGTCTCCCCCTCTCCTCCCTCCCCTCACTTGCTCCTTCCCCTCGCTCCCCCTGCCCCCCCCACTTCTCCCTTGCCCGTTTGCCCCCTCTCTTCCCCTGCCTGTGCCCCCCACTGCTCCCTCCCCCATCTCCCTTCCCTCACCCCACTGCCCCCCCGCCTGTCCCTCCTCTCTTCCCTCACCCCAGTGCCCCCCACTCCTCCCTCCCCCTGCCTGTGGCCCCCTCTCTTCCCTCGCCCCCCCACTCCTCCCTCCCCCTGCCTGTGCCCCCTCTCTTCCCTCGCCCCCCCACTCCTCCCTCCCCCTGCCTGTGCCCCCTCTCTTCCCTCGCCCCCCCACTCCTCCCTCCCCCTGCCTGTGGCCCTCTCTTCCCTCCCCCCACTCCTCCCTCCCCCTGCCTGTGGCCCTCTCTTCCCTCCCCCCACTCCTCCCTCCCCCTGCCTGTGGCCCCTCTTCCCTCCCCCCACTCCTCCCTCCCCCTGCCTGTGCCCCCTCTTCCCTCGCCCCCCCCACTCCTCCCTCCCCCTGCCTGTGGCCCCCTCTCTTCCCTTGCCCCCCACCCCTCCCTCCCCCTGCCTGTGCCCCCTCTTCCCTCGCCCCCCCACTCCTCCCTCCCCCTGCCTGTGGCCCTCTCTTCCCTCCCCCCACTCCTCCCTCCCCCTGCCTGTGCCCCCTCTCTTCCCTCACCCCCCACTCCTCCCTCCCCCTGCCTGTGGCCCTCTCTTCCCTCCCCCCCACTCCTCCCTCCCCCTGCCTGTGGCCCTCTCTTCCCTCGCCCCCCCACTCCTCCCTCCCCCCTGCCTGTGGCCCCCTCTCTTCCCTTGCCCCCCACTCCTCCCTCCCCCTGCCTGTGCCCCCTCTTCCCTCGCCCCCCCACTCCTCCCTCCCTCTGCCTGTGCCCCCTCTCTTCCCTTGCCCCCCCACTCCTCCCTCCCCCTGCCTGTGCCCCCTCTCTTCCCTCGCTCCCCCCACCCCCTGCCTGTGCCCCCCCTCTTCCCTCGCTCCCTCCTCCCCCTGCCTGTGCCCCCCTCTCTTCCCTCCCCCCACTCCTCCCTCCCCCTGCCTGTGCCCCCCTCTCTCCCCCCCCCAGCTTCTCGCCCCGCCCACTCGACGTTCTCAGAACGTTCCAGGCAGCCCCAGGGAGGGAGAGGCACTGGGGGGGGCCATACCATTCCTACCGAGGGGGGGGGACGCCTTCAAGACCCTCCCAATAGCTCAAGGTTTAACGCGCACCCCCCGCCCCCGCTCTCGTGCACGGAGCTTGGGTGGGAAGCCCCCCTCCCCTTCCCGCTGTGTACCTGGCGCCTTCAACCCTGTAAACACCCTCCCCCCACACACACTTTGTCTGCCCCCCCCATTTCGCATAATCGTGCCTTCCAATGGCAAGGGTAAGAGAGGGCAGGCAGGCCCTACCATTCTGGAAACAGGGAAGGGGGTGTGTGTGCTTGAAAAAACGGGTCAAATCCTTTCGAAATGGGGGGAACAGACCCATCCCTAATGGAATACAGACAGGCAACAAGCAGGGAGGGGAACTGCTCAGGACGGGGGGGAACAAGGCCCCCCCCTCAAAAAATATAGCGCTCCCCCTCCATTGAGATACAATGGGCTGGTCCAGGATGAACCAAGACTGGAACGGAGGAAGGGAGGGTGGAGCCAAACTCCTTCCTGGCTGAGACACGCCCCCTCCCCTCGGGAGAAACCAAAATAGCTCCAGAGAGAGAGAGGCTGGCGCTGCATGGTTTAGCCCTTTCTGCTGCCTTCCCCCATGCACCCCCCACTGCTCCAGCCAGAGCCCCTATGCACCCCCATCCCATTGCCCCACCCCCACCCAGGGTTCCATGCACCCTCCCCACTGCTCCAGCCAGGTCCCTTATGCACCCCCATCCCATTGCCCCACCCCCAGCCAGGCCCCCATGCACCGCCCACCGCTCCAGCCAGGGCCTCATGCAGCCCCCAATTCCCCAGACACCCCCCCAAATAATCCCCCCAGTACACTGCCCTGTCCAGGACCCTCCTGCATCCCCTCAAAATGTAGACACCCCCCACCCCACCCCCGGTTTGCCAGGGACCCGCACACCCCACCCTTCATCATGCCAAAATTCTGCACAAACCCTCCACCTCATTTAAGACTCTCCCTCCTTACCGCCCCCCACCCCGGACCCTGGGATTCCATATCCCTCCCCCCACACCTCCCCACCCCCACACATACACTCGGGGGTCCCCCTTGGGGGACACCTCTCCACCCTCATGGGCTACGGAGATGACCTGCCAGCCTCAGGATATGCCCCCCCAGGCCCTACAGAAAAACTGGACAGTGGGTGGCAAGATTGTTTCATTGTTTCCTTGTCTCCCCACTCCCCAGACTGTCTGTCTCTGTCTCTTGTCCGACACTTAGACTGGGGAGGGGGGGCAGCAGGGAGCATCTCTGTGTTCTGGATTCGTACAGCACCTGGCGCGGTCGGGGCCCGGTCCAAGACTGGGCCCAACGCAGGCCCTGTCGCAATACAAATAAGGAGGAAGAATTAATCATCGGCCCAAGTCCTCCGGTCAGCTTCCAGGATGGCCGGGGCGGGGGGGCTTGGCGGGAGATTCCCTCCCTTTCCCTCCGCTGTCTCCCCCACCCCGATCTCGAAGTTCGGAGGGGACCCAAACCCCGCAGATCGCAGCGTTCCAGGGGTCAGGACCCCCGCGGATCAGAACGTTGCGTCGGAACCCTGCGGAGCTGGAAGTTCCACAGATCAGGACACCTCCCCTTTCCCCCCCGGCAGACCTCAACATTCCATGGCCAGAACCCCGCCACCCCGATGTGCCATGGGCCGAGTCAATTCCCCACCCATGGGGATCTTGATGTTCAATGGATCGGAACCCTCAGTGGATCTCATCGTTCCAGGGACCGGAACCCCGCGGATCTCATCGTTCCAGGGACCGGAACCCCGCGGATCTCATCGTTCCAGGGACCGGAACCCCGCGGATCTCAACGTTCCATGGACCGGAACCCCACAGATCTCGAAGTTACAGGGACCGGAACCCCACAGATCTCGAAGTTACAGGGACCGGAACCCCACGGATCTCAACGTTCCAGGGACTGGAACACCATGGAGCTCAATGCTCCACGGATCAGAACCCTCATTGGATCTCAACGTTTAATGGATCAGAACTCCGCAAGATCTCGACGTTCCACAGACCGGAACCCCGTGGACCTCGACATTCCACAGACCGGAACCCCGTGGACCTCGACGTTCCACAGACCGGAACCTCGTTATTCCACGGACCCAATCCTCGCAGAGCTCAGTGCTCCACGGATCAGAACCCTCAGTGGGGAACCTCAACGTTCTAGGGGCTGGAACCCCGCGGATCTCAACATTCCACCGATTGGAACCCTGCGGATCTCAACATTCCATGGGCCTGGAACCCTGCGGATCTCAACATTCCACCGATCGGAACCTCGCAGATCTCAACGTTCTACCGACCGGACCCCCGCGGATCTCAGCGCCCCCGGGGTATTCCGCTTCCCCCCTTTTGAACCAGAGCCAGACCAGAAGTTCTTTCATGACTCAGACCCTGATTCATAACCTTACAGCTTCATCCCAGCCCGGCTCGGCTCAGCTCTCTGGCCAACTTCACGGCCTCCCCCCGCCCCCTGCCTGACTCCGGTCGGTCGGGGGAGGGGGGCGTCCGGCACCATCGCCACCCCGCACCGAGCCCCTTCCCAGCCCCCCAAAAGTCACCTCCGCGGAGATCTCCACTCCCGTCTCTCCCAGGCACTTTGCATCCACATGCACGAGTTGGGGATTTCCCGGCGGCCCAGGATGCATTGCGCCGTGGCCTTGGCCACGTGACCGCAGGCACGGTGAGGCCATAGCCGCCATCTTTACTGTGGACAAAAAAAAAAAGTGGCTGGGCAGTGCTGGTTTCTGGGATCCCGGACTCCTGGGTTCTCTCCCCAGTCTGGGAGGGGAGCGGTGACTGGTGGGTTAGAGCAGGGGGGGCTGGGAGCCAGGACTCCTGGGTTCTCTCCCCAGGTCTGGGAGGGCAGTGGGGGCTGGTGGTTAGAGCAGGGGGGGCTGGGAGCCAGGACTCCTGGGTTCTCTCCCCAGCTCTGGGAGGGGAGTGGGGGCTAGTGGTCAGAGCAGGGGGGGCTGGGAGCCAGGACTCCTGGTTCTCTCCCCGGCTCTGGGAGGGGAGTGGGGCCTGGTGGTTAGAACAGGGCGTGGCTGGGACTCCCCCATCCCAGTGGGAATTATCCCCAGGCCAGAGGTAGCTCTCAGAGCTCTGATTCCCCGGTGTGGGGGGTGGGTGCCCCCGTTACCACCCCAGCTGCCAGTGGCTTATCAGGGCCCGGCGGCAGGAGGCGGAAATAAGGGGTTCACACGGGATCTTTCACCCCTGGCTCGGTGCCCAGCTCGCTTGTCTTCCCATCCCCCAGCGTGTGGTTTGATCCGAGCCGCCAGCTTCCCAGACTTGGGAATTGCTCCCCCCTCCCCAGATCCGGCTCAGCAGCCAGATCCTGAACTTGTGGGGAGCGGGCGTGGGGGGGGGGGCGTGGACAGCTGTAAATCCCTGCGCTATATAGATCGTAGGTGGCAGGCCGGAAGGCCACACCCAGCCCCATCGCCCGCCGGCCCCGGGTAGCCATGGAGTGCGTTGTCCGCCCGGCCCAGAGCACCGACTGTGACCACGTCATGGGCATGATCCGTGTGAGCTGCCGCAGGCTGGGATGGGGGACGGCCAGGGGCTGCTGGGGGCATCAGGATGCCGGGGTTCCCTTCCTGAGTGACTTTGCCCCCCCCCCGGAAACGTTCTGTGCCTCAGTTTCCCCAGAGGCGGAGAACAATCCATGCTCTGTTAATTCATCAATGCCTTCCCCATCCGTCCGTTCCTACACAGCTAATTGTATCTCTCCATCCCCAGACGCACTACACAGTCTGTCTATCTAGTCCCACAGTGTTGGGGTTTCCCCCGCTGTCCCTGAGTCTTGCTTGTTCCCGGGGTCTCTGTGTCATGGAGTCCCTAGGCGATGCTCTGGAGCTGCTCCCCATGAAGCCAGGCAGGACCCTGGGGAGTCTCCTTTCTGGGAGCAGCCTGTCAGCAGGACACACAGCTCACCCGGCTTCCCCCTTCCTGGGTCTGACCTCGGAGCATCCAGCCTCCTGTGCCCCTCCGTGCGCTTCCCACAGCGAGTCCACCCAGGCGGGGTCTTGGGGAAGCCAGAGGGTCCTGCCCCCCAACTCCGCAGTCAGACGGGACTCTCAGCCAGCCAGTAACACAGAAGGTTTATTAGATAACAGGAACACGGTCTAACACGGAGCTTGTAGGTGCAGAGAACAGGACCCCTCAGCTGGGTCCATTTTGGGGGGCAGTGAGCCAGACAACCACTTCACTCCATGTCCCCAGCCATCCCCAAACTGAAACTCTCTCCAGCCCCCCCTCTTCTGGCCTTTGTCCCTTTCCCGGGCCAGGAGGGCACCTGATTCCTTTGTTCTCCAACCCTTTAGCTCTCACCTTGCAGGGGGAAGGGCCAGGCCATCAGTGGCCAGGAAACAGGGTGTCGGCCATTCTCTGTGTCCAGACCCCTGCACGCACCTGCCCTCTAGGGCTCTGCAATGATCATACACCCGTACCCCACCCCCTAGATGAGTAAGAACTGCTTAGGGGAAACTGAGGCACCCCTACACTATTCAGAGGAACATGAAGAACAGTTCCGCTTCATCACACTCTGACTCTGTTTGTTCCCCCCAGGAGATTGCCGAATATCATAACCTGCTGGACGAGGTGACAATCAACTCCCAGGGTGAGCCAGACAGTGGAGGGTTGGGCATGGGGAGGAGACACCCCCAAACTCAGCCTGATCCCCCCCACTCACTTTGACCTCCCAACCTTCCCTGGAAACCTCCCTCAAATTCACCCCTATAGCTGCCTCCTGGCCTTCCCCCCAAACTTCCCCCGAACTCACAGTTTTCCCCAGTCTCATCCCTGACGCCCCACCAATCCTTCCCACCACCACCCCAAACTCCTCCACACACCTGTTGTCTGCTCCATTTCTTCCTGTAGTGTTGAGGGATGACGGATTTGGAGGGGACCCCTTCTACCAATGTCTCATAGCAGAACTGGCCCCGGAGCAAGAAGACAAGCAAGGTACGTAAATTCATAGCTCTCACTCCAGTGTCAATCAGGAGTCACTCTACTGGAGTGCACAGAGCTGATTTGCCTCTCGCTCATTCCGGTGTCAATCAGGAGTCACTCCTCTGGAGTACACATGGCCATTTCCCCTCTTGCTCACTTTTGTCAGACTGGAATCAATAGGTCCAATTCCCCTATCGCTCACTCCGGTGTCTATCAGGAGTCACTCCAGTGGAGTCAATGGGGACCATTCCCATCTCATTCACTCCGGGGTCAATCAAGAGTCACTCCATTGGAGCCAGAGATCTGGATCCTGAACTGGTGTGAACCCAGAGTAGTTCTGAGTCTGCGGCTTTATCCCCATCTTAACCCAGATCCAAACCCGCCTCTCTTGCTGGATCCAGACCTGGACCCCAGCTCCCGTGTGGTGCCCCCCTTCCCCCAAGTCCATCCCTACCCCACAGTGGCTGGCACCTGTTTGATCCCTCTCTCTCCCCCAGGTCACCTAATCGGCTATGTCTTATTCTTCTTCGGCTACAGTATGAACTCCGGCCGCATTGTCTACGTGGAGAATCTATATGTGGTCTCTGAATTCAGAGGTAGGGTGCCATGCTACGTCCTTTGGGGAATGAGCCACGGCGGGGGAGAGGATGGGGAGCAGGAGGCAAAATCAGCCCCAGTGTGACTCCAGTGGAGTGACTCCTGATTGACTCCGGAGTGGAGTGAACAGCAGGAATCAGCCTTGCAGTCAAGAGAGAATGAAGAGCTTCTGCCAGTGCGTTTCGTAACTGTTCCAGGAGCCAGGATTGCTCAGCCAAGGGTCAAGGCTGCCCGCTCAGGATGACGGCCCCAGAAGACTCCACCCCCTCTGTTCAGGCCATGGCGATAATCTGCACCGCCGAGTCCATCAATGGTTAACGAGCCAGGCAACAGGGATGTGGAAAACAGAGCAGGGGAAATGTGACGTCGCCCAGTAGGATAGCTGTGTCCTCTTAATGTGAACTAACGCTGTCAATCCGGAGTCACTCCGCTGGCATTCACAGGGCCAGTTCTCTCGCTCACCCCACAGTCAATCAGGAGTCACTCTGCTGGAGTTCACAGGGCTGGTTCCCCTCTCATTCACTCCGGGTTTGAGGAGGGAGAGAAGGGGAGGAGACTATGGATTCTGATGGGGGGCGGGGGGAGGGCAGTGCCCATATGGACCCGAACGAGCTGTAACCCCCCTTTGCCAGGCTTTGGCTCCCTAGGCCGGGGGATCGGAAAGAAGCTGCTGAGTGAAATCGGTAAAGTAAGATTTTACCCCCTCTCCCTCTGCCCCACCCCCTCAGGTTCTCCGCCCAGCCCCCAGCCAACCCAATGAGGGGGTGGTGTGGCCCCCCACTAGGGTCAGCAGTGGGCCCCTGGGGAGATGCTCTCAAGTTGCCACTCTCAGTAGAGCTGGATTGGGGCGACTAGGATGGATTAATATGTCTGGATTGGGATTGGGGCAAATGAGTTACCCTGTATTGGTGTAGATTAAGTAGTCTGGATTGGGATTAATGTTAGGTTGGGGAATAATTATGAGGTATGGATTGGGATTAGGGACAGACATGTATAGATTAAGCAATCTGGATTTGGATTATAGTAGATTGCAGATATATAAAAGAGCCTGGATTTGGATTGGGGCAGATTAGATATAGATTAAGATGTCTGGTTTGGGATTGGGGTAGATTGGGGACAGATTAAAGAGTCTGGATTGGGTTTAGGGTCAGATTAAGAGGTCTGGTTTGGGAATCAGGCTAGATAATGTCGGGTTAAATAAAATGGACTGAATTAGAATTGGGGTTAGGTTTAGATAAACACAATCTGGATTAATATTAGGACGTGATTTTTTTTTCTTGATTTGGATTATGGATAGTTAGATAAAGGTACCCTGGTTTTGGAATATATTTATATGGCCGTGTCATGGATTCAAATGTCGCGCCCACTCTTGGCCCCGCATAGTCCCTGGGACAACCCTTCTTGGGGATCCACTCTCTCTCGGGGTTAAGCCCCTCCACCTCCTGGAACCACACCTCTCTGAACCTTAGCATACCTGTCTCTCGCTGTGGGCCCCCTCAGGGAGTCCCCTCACTCTGGACCCTGGGACCTCCACACCCAAACCCTGTTCTCTGGACCGGAGCGACTCTTAGCTGGCGTAAAACAGGAGGGTTTATTGAGCGTCTGAACCCAGCGCAGGGCCCTCGGGCCTAGCAACCCCCATCTCTAGGCTGTTGTCTGGGGGTCCCGGCTCACAGGGGAGGTCACATGTGGTCCTCCCGCATTTCCCACCATCTTATTAAACAGGCAACACACAGGCACTCCAAAAATCCCCTATTTCGTCACAAGCTGTAGTCGGGATTTGGATGATGGGGCTCAATAGGTATAAGAGACAGAGAGTGGATTAAGTGGAGAGTGGATTAAGGCTAGTGTTATCTGGGGGAATCTGGATTAGGTGGAGATGGGGGAATCTGGATTAGGGTTAGAGGAAAAGTCAGCATCAAGTGGAGAGGGTGGAATCTGGATTAGTGTTAGAGGTTGAGTAAGGATTAGGTTTAGATGGTGGAATCTGGACTAGGATAAAAACACAATGAGTCTGGATTAGGATTAGAGAGCAGAATCATTTGATCTTGGTTGAGTGTCGGACTTTGTAGATCTGTATTAGGATTAGGGTTAGATTGGTATCTAGATTTGGACTAGGCGGGCCTGGATTGGGATTAGGATTATATGGGGATGGATTAGGTTGGTGAGATTTGTCCATGCATGGATGCGTCCTCCCTCTGACCTGTCTCCTCCCCCGTGCGGTGACCTGCCCCTCCCCCGTCGCTGCAGGCGGTGCTGGCCCGGGTCTGCACCGAGATGAAGTTCATGGTGGCGGCGTGGAACAGCCAGGCCCTGGCGTGGTACCGGCACCTCGGAGCCCAGGACAAGATGGAGGCGAGCGACTGGCATGGCTTCGAGCTGGGGGCCAAGGCCTTGCGCAGGCTGGCAGGGGACGGACAGTGATCTGGGGCCATGGGAAGCCGGGCTGGATGCGGCCACCGGTCCAGGGGCAGAGGCCACGGAGCTAAACCAGCTGGAGCCCTCCGGGCCCCATGGAGTCCTGCATCTGCACCCCACCGCCCTCCATCCATCCCTCCTTTCATCCCACACAGCCCTCCATCTATCCATCCCTCCTTCCATCCCCCATAGCCCTACAGCCCTCCATCTATCCATCCCTCCTTCCATCCCCCATAGCCCCACAGCCCTCCATTCATCTCTCCTTCCCTTACAGCCCTCCATCCATCTCTCCTTCCCCCACAGTCCTCCATCCATCCCCCATAGCCCATCCTTCCTCTATCCATTCATCGCTCCCTCCCTCCCTCATCCATCCCACACAGCCCTCCAGCCATTCATCTCCCACATCCATCCCTCTCCCATATCCCCCCTCTCCATCCCTCCATCCCACACAGCCCTTCCTCCATCCATGCCTCCATCCCACACAGCCCTCCCTCCATCCATCCCTCCTTCCATCCCACACAGCCCTCCATCCATCCATCCCTCCTTCCATCCCACACAGCCCTCCATCTATCCATCCCTCCTTCCATCCCCCATAGCCCTACAGCCCTCCATCTATCCATCCCTCCTTCCATCCCCCATAGCCCCACAGCCCTCCATTCATCCCTCCTTCCCTTACAGCCCTCCATCCATCTCTCCTTCCCCCACAGTCCTCCATCCATCCCCCACAGCCCATCCTTCCTCTATCCATTCATCGCTCCCTCCCTCCCTCATCCATCCCACACAGCCCTCCAGCCATTCATCTCCCACATCCATCCCTCTCCCATATCCCCCCTCTCCATCCCTCCATCCCACACAGCCCTTCCTCCATCCATGCCTCCATCCCACACAGCCCTCCCTCCATCCATCCCTCCTTCCATCCCACACAGCCCTCCATCCATCCATCCCTCCTTCCATCCCACACAGCCCTCCATCTATCCATCCCTCCTTCCATCCCCCATAGCCCTACAGCCCTCCATCTATCCATCCCTCCTTCCATCCCCCATAGCCCCACAGCCCTCCATTCATCCCTCCTTCCCTTACAGCCCTCCATCCATCTCTCCTTCCCCCACAGTCCTCCATCCATCCCCCACAGCCCATCCTTCCTCTATCCATTCATCGCTCCCTCCCTCCCTCATCCATCCCACACAGCCCTCCAGCCATTCATCTCCCACATCCATCCCTCTCCCATATCCCCCCCTCTCCATCCCACACAGCCCTTCCTCCATCCATGCCTCCATCCCACACAGCCCTCCCTCTATCCATCCCTCCTTCCATCCCACACAGCCCTCCATCTATCCATCCCTCCTTCCATCCCCCATAGCCCCACAGCCCTCCATCCATCCCCCACAGCCCATCCTTCCTCTATCCATTCATCGCTCCCTCCCTCCCTCATCCATCCATCCATCCCACACAGCCCTCCATCCATTCATCTCCCACATCCATCCCTATCCCATATCCCTCCCTCTCTCCATCCATCCATCCCACACAGCCCTTCCTCCGTCCATCCATCTCCCATATCCCTTCTTCTCTCCCTCCCTCCCTCCATCCCACACAGTCCTTCCTCCAGCCATCCATCTATTTCTCCCAAGTGCCCTCCATCCCTCCATACCCCGCCCTGCAGCCCCAGTACAACCACGCGACGAAGTGGCTCGCGACACCAATAAACACGGGCCAGACGGGGGGACGACCATGGTCACCTGCGGGGAGTGTCATCAGCTCCCTGTGTGAGATGGGGAACCTGAAACTAACCACTAGCCCCCACTCCCCTCCCAGAGCCGGGGAGAGAACCCAGGAGTCCTGGCTCCCAGCCCCCAGTCCCATTGTTGCTGGTGTGACTCAGTCCCTGCAGGGAGGGTGGCTGGAAGACCCATTAGCAGTGGGGGGCAGTGGGAGCAGTGGTGGGGGGCACAGCTGGTGCTGAGCTCTGACAGTGTGTTGGGGGGGAGTCCACAGCCCCCCTGCCTGCAGCCACTCTCCAGTTTCTGGTGTGAGCAGGTCACAGGTGCCAGCTCTGATCCATCATTGCTGGGTTGGGGGGGGAAGGGTGAAGGGGGGAGCCTTGCATCTCTCTCCTCTGCACATCTTTTCCTTTCTCCAGCGCCGGGGAGGGCCCCCTCTCCCGCCTATTGATCAGGGCCCCCACGCCACTCCCCTCCCAGAGCCAGGGAGAGAACCCAGGAGTCCTGGCTCCCAGCCCCCTGTTCTAACCACTAGATCCCACTTCCCTCCCACAGCTGGGGAGAGAACCCAGGAGTCCTGGCTCCCAGACCCCCCAGAGAAATTAAGGAAAAACTCATCATGTTTAATAGTCAACAGCTGAAAGGTCAGGGGGGTGGGGGGGGAGCCCCCGGCTGGGCCGAGGCCCGTTAACCCTCCCAGCACCAGAATTGAGGGTGTTGAAGGGGGGGGCAGTGAGGGGTCACCCGCCATTGGGGCGTGTCACGGACTGCCCGGGCCATGCCCTGGAAGTGCTCCCTACGAAGCCAGGCAGGACTGTGGGGACCCGACTGTCCCCGGGGCAAGACGCTTCCACCTTCCTGGAGCTGATCTCAGAGCATCCAGCCTCCCCTGCCCCGCCGTGCACTTCCCGCAGCGAGGCTGCCCCGGGTGGGGCTCCTTGGGGGGCCCTGCCCCCCAACTCCGCGGTCAGACGTGACTCTCAGCCGGCTAGTAAAACAGAAGGCTTATTAGACGACAGGGACACGGTCCAAAACAGAGCTTGTAGGTGCAGAGACTAGGACCCCTCAGTCAGGTCCATCTTCGGGGGGCCAGGAGGCCAGAGCCCCATCTGGCCCTCCCTCCATTTCCCCAGGCTGCTCTCCACCCCAACTCTCTCCAGCCGTCTCCCCCCGCCGGCTCCTTCTCCAGCTGGGCCAGGAGGCCACCTGATCCCTTTGTTCTCCAACCCCTTCAGTTGGCACCTTTGCAGAGGAGGGGCCCAGGCCATCAGGAGACAGGGCCTCGGCTGTTCTCTGCCACTACAGCTCACACTGGCCCTCTACGGCTCTGCAACAATCACACCCCCTTATCCCACCTCCTAGAGACTTAAGAAGTGCCTAGGGGAAACTGAGGCACCCCTAGAACATTCAGAGGAAACATTAAGAACAGCCCCGCTTCATCACATCTGTCCCCCCTTCGAGACCGAACTGAGCGGGGTCACTTCAGCCGGTGTCCTGGGGAAGTTCGAACCCACCATGGATGCCCCAGCATGTCTCCCATTCCTTGGTGGGAGTTACACCAGGCCCTTCCTGTTTCACGCCCTCCCTTAGGTCGGCTGTGCCCGATGGCACTTGCAGGCCGCACGTGGGAAGGTCGATGCGGCCGGTGCCCTTTTGCCACCCCAAAACCCCTGGGGTTCAAACTGAGATCGGGTCTTCTCCCAGCGCTCCAGCCTGGAGGGCTGCAATTCGGGCTCTCTTGGTTAAGAGACCTGGGCCAGCTCTGGGCTTTGGCTCGCTCCCCACCTTGTGGCCCAAGTACAACGCCTCTGCCATCCCCACCTTGCACCTTCCAGCTTTTACCATCGGTCCTGCCTCCTTGGGGCAGCCCAGCACCCTCTTCACCGGGGACACGTGTTCCTCCCAGGTCGGGCTAAAGACCCAGACGTCATCAATAGTCGCCAGGGCCAAGTTCTCCACCCCCCTCAGCTTGTCTAGAACCTCACCGGGCCTAGGCATGGACATGGTGATGGCATTAAGCTTCCGATAGTCCCCACAGAATCGGATCGACCCGTCTTTCTTGGGGACCAGCCCCACGGGTGAGGCACATGGGCTGTGGAATGGCTGGATCACCTCTAAAGCCAGCATGACCTTGACCTACCTCTCCAGGTTCTGGGCTGTTTTCCAAGTGACTCTGAACGGGGGACACCTGATGGGAGGATTGGCTCCCGCTTCGGGGAGAGACCCACCAGGGGGGTCTTCCCCGTTCTCCTCTCAACCGTCCCTTACCAGGTCCGGGGGTCCCTTCACTCTCCTCCCATCCAGCAGCTCCAAAGGGAAGAACCCGGTGGATTCCTGGGGCACTTCCCCGTACCGCAGGTGGGCAGGTCCTTGTCCCCGTCCTGCGGATAAATCCTTAGCATCATCAGACTCTCCACCAGCCCGTGGGACGGAGGGTGACCTGCCGAGGCCCAGCTGGGACAGACCCCCCATTTCTCCCACCAGCCCCGGAGCCCGGCTGATAGGACAGTGGACCCCTGCTCTGTAAGGACCTCGCTGGGGACCCCCTGTCACGGTGTCTGCCTCAGTGGAGGACAGAGCCCCCACCTCTGGGTAGCAAGATCCATCACCACCACCACGTATTTCCTGGCTGAGGGGCCCCACTGTGTCCACAGCCACCTTCTGGAAAGGGTCCTCTATGATGGGCAGGGGTCTCAAGGGGGCTTAGGCCTTATCCCGGGACTCCCCCACCCTCAGGCCGGGGTCGCCGGACCCGCAGTCCTGCCGGGCTGCATCACAGACTCTGGGCCAGTCAAAGTTCGCTGGATCCCCTGGTGTCCCGAGAGAGGGACATCATGGGCCAGGTACGACAGCCGGCGGTGATACTTCTGGGGCACCATCAGACGCCTCCTGATCCCCCACAGTTCTGCTTCCCCTTGGGGAACCCATTCCTGGTACAGGAACCCCTTCTCCCATGGGAATCTGTTCCTGCAGCCTTCCCTAAGGGGGTTTGCAGCGCTGTGGCCAGCAAGTTCCCTCAGCTTCTCCCCCCTGCCAGCCTGGTCATCTGCATTTTCACTGACCGTTTCCATCTCAGCTCATTTCTTCCCTGGATTCAAATTCAAACCCTCGGCCGTTACAGGAGCAAGGCCTGGATCCTGTCCCAAAGAGACACAGTCACCCCCCAACAGGGTCTCAGCCTGGAGAACCCCAACGACCAGCCAGCCCGACCCCACCTGGGTCTGCACAGGGATCTGGGCCAGAGGCAGGGCGAGGGGCTTCATCCCTGGGACCCTCACCCAGCTCACACAGCCCCTCAGCATCTGGTGGGGCTGCACCATCCGGGGCCTGACAACCGTTCTCTCTGTCCCAGGGTCTCGCGAATGTCTCCCCATCGACCATCACCTTCCGCTCCCACTGGGGGTCCAAGGGGCCTGAGCCCAGGAGACTCCACACAGAGATATAGGTTGGGGTCAGGAATGGGAGCCTGTCCACCTCCCCACCCATCTGGCTGAGGGCATCTATGGCCTTGGGACCTAGCAAGGGAGCTGGACACTGGGGCTTTTCCGCAGCGTCCCCCTGGTTCAAATCTCCAACCTGCTCAAAGGCAGTGAGGGGGCATCCACATCCCCCCCTCCTTAACCAGGGGCAGCAATTTGGTCTCGAGGTTCCCTGCGGAACTGGCACCCCGGGGTCTAGCCCCACTCACCCCTGGGAGGTCCCCTCTGCCTCTCCGCTCCACCATCGCCAGTTCATGCTGCTGCTGCTTCCACAGCTCCTTCTCGGGCTCTCGCTGTCTCTCACAGTCCTCTCGCTCTCTCGGACTCAGCTCCAATCCCGTCCGTCTCCGATACCCCGATGGGGAACCCGATCGTGAAGACCCCCATCTGGTCGGGGACAGGAGTCTTGGGGATGCCTGGCTACTACTCCAGCTGCTCCCAGATCCTGCTGTAGCCCCATTTGGGGTCAGGAATCTGGTCTTTAGAGCGATCCTCCTCCTCCAGCTGCACGATTAACTGTGCCTTGGTGAACTTTCCAATGCCCAACCCTCTCTTTTTGCTCAGGGTGACAATGTCCTTCTTAAGGAGATGGTGACAGGCCCTCACTCCGCTGTTCCCAGGTTGTTGTGGACTCACAGGCCTGTGTGCTCTCAGCTCCCCACGGTTTCCAGGGAGAACCCCTCGTGTGCCAGCCCTGCTCGAGGTCACCACCTCTTTGCCAGGATTGAGCCACAGACTCCTCCGCCCCGAGACTGCTCACCGCAGTCCCCAGGGGGATCCCATTACTGCAACAGTCCTTCTCGCTGGTCACACACTCCCAGGGGTTAAGCGTAGCTCCTTTGCCCCCTGAAACCGCCCCACTCTGAGCCTTCAGCACACTGGTTCTCGTAGGCCCCCCTTCGTTTTACTGCTCCCCAGTCGCTTACTGCTGGATGCTCTGTCCACGGGATGCAGTATATCCCACCGCTGCCACCAGTTGTCACGGAGTCCCCAGGCGATGCTCTGGAACTGCTCCCTACGAAGCCAGACAGGACTCTGCGGGAGCCTCCTCTCTCTGAGCAGCCTGTCTCCAGGGCAAAAAAGCTCACCCAGCTTCCACCTTCCTGGGTGTGACCTTGAAGCATCCAGCTTCCTCTACCCCTCTGTGCACTTCCCACAGCGAGGGTCCTGGGGAAGCCAGAGGCCCTGCCCCCCCCCCCCCGTTAGGGGGCTTATTCCTTCACCCACTTACTTCCCTGGTCCTTCTCGCATGAACAGAGAGCAACAATACCCGAAGTCCAAAGGTGCAAACAATTCAATGTTTATTGGGATGAACTTCCAGCAAGCATGATTCCAGTTTCCTTCCTTAGTGTCCCCCTTCCCAGCTCTGACACCACACAGCCTTACCTGTGTCCCTGTTCCCCTTGCCCCCCACTTAGCAAAACATGATTCCAATTTCCCCACCCCCATTCCCTGTTCCCATTTCCCACCCACCCACTTCCTGATTGACGGCAGACTATATAGTAACACTTGAGTTCTGCTTAGCTATACCTTAATCAATCAGGTTTCAGAGTAGCAGCCGTGTTAGTCCGTATTCGCAAAAAGAAAAGGAGGACTTGTGGCACCTTAGAGACTAACAAATTTATTAGAGCATAAGCTTTCGTGAGCTACAGCTCACTTCAAGTGAGCTGTAGCTCACGAAAGCTTATGCTCTAATAAATTTGTTAGTCTCTAAGGTGCCACAAGTACTCCTTTACTTAATCAATCAGTTTCCTGAAATTTAACTAACCAATCCTAACATATTGTAACATGATTATGTAACCAATTATATGCCACCACCTTAATTAGTTTACACCCAGCAAAATTAATTATACAGCAGACAGGAACAATCACAGAACCAGAGAGAGATTATAACGACAAAGCGATAACAGGTTTCGGAGTAGCAGCCGAGTAAGTCTGGATTCGCAAAAAAAGAAAAGGAGGGACTTGTGGCACCTTAGAGACTAACAAATTTATTTGAGCATAAGCTTTCGCGAGCTACAGCTCACTTCATCGGATGCAAGGTCGCTCACGAAAGCTTATGCTCAAATAAATTTGTTAGTCTCTAAGGTGCCACAAGTCCTCCTTTTCTTTTTTTGCGAATACAGACTAACACGGCTGCTACTCTGAAGCAGACAGGCCTGAATATCTATATCCTAACAACCCCCAACTCCACAGTCAGACGTTGACTCTCAGCCAGCCAGTAACACAGAAGGTTGGTTTATTAGACGACAGGGACATAGTCTAACACAGAGCTTGTAGGTGCAGAGATGAGGACCCCAAGTCAGGTCCATCTTTGGGGGATGGGGAGGCCAGAGCCCCATCTGGCCCTCCCACCGTTTCCCCAGTCCGCCCTCCACTCCAACTCTCTGCAGCTGTCTCCCCCGGCTCCTCCTCCAGCCTTTGTCTCTTTCCCGGGCCAGGAGGCCACCTGATCCCTTTGTTCTCCAACCCTTTAGCTCTCACCTTGCAGGGGGGAAGAGCCCAGGCCATCAGTGGCCAGGAAATAGGGTGTCGGCCATTCTCTGTGTCCAGACCCCTGCACCCACCTGCCTTCTAGGGCTCTGCGACAATCATACACCCTTATCCCACCACCTAGATACTTAAGAACTGCCTAGGGGAAACTGAGGCACCCACCCAGTATTCAGAGAAACCATTAAGAACATTCCCATTTCATCACAGGGAGGGAGAGAGCAAAGTTGGTTCCATAAAGGGCCCCGCGAAACCCCACTCAAAGCTGGGGAGAGAACCCAGGAGTCCTGGCTCCTAGCCCGCCCCCCGCTTTAACCCACCAGCCCCCACTCCTCTCCCAGAACGACAATGGGGGGGGGTGCTGGAAGCCAGGATTCCTGGTTCTCTCCCCGGCTCTGGGAGGGGAGTCTGGCCTGGTGGTTAGAACAGGGCGTGGCTGGGACTCCCCCACCCCAGTGGGAATTATCCCCAGGCTGGAGGTAGCTCTCAGAGCTCTGATTCCCCGGTGTGAGGGGTGGGTGCCCCCGTTACCACCCCAGCTGCCAGTGACTTCTCGGGACCCGGCGGCAGGGGGCGGAAATAAGGGCTTCACATGGGATCTTTCACCCCTGGCTCGGTGCCCAGCTCGCTTGTCTTCCCATCCCGCAGCGTGTGGTTTGATCCGAGCCGCCGGCTTCCCAGACTTGGGAATTCCCGCCCCCCCCCCCGTCCCGATCCGACTCGGCAGCCAGATCCCGCCCAGCTGGGGAGCGGGCGGGGGGGGCGTGGACAGCTGTAAATCCCTGCGCTATATAAATCGTAGGTGGCAGGCCGGAAGGCCACACCCAGCCCCATCGCCCGCCGGCCCCGGGTAGCCATGGAGTGCGTCGTCCGCCCGGCCCAGAGCACCGACTGCGACCACGTCATGGGCATGATCCGTGTGAGCTGCCGAGGGGCAGGGGCGGGGGCTGGCTGGGGGCTGCTGGGGGCATCAGGAAGCCGGGGTTCCCTTCCTGAGTGACTTTGCCCCCCCCGGAAACATTCTGTGCCTCAGTTTCCCCAGAGGTGGAGAACAATCCATGTTCTGTTAATTCATCAATGCCTTCCCCATCCGTCCTTTCCTACATGGCTAATCTTATCTCTCCATCCCCAGACACACCCCACAGTCTGTCTATCTAGCTCCACAGTGTTGGGGTTTCCCCCACCCACCCTGAGTCTCGCTCGTTCCCGGGGTCTCTGACTCTGTTTGTTCCCCCCAGGAGATTGCCGAGTATCATAACCTGCTGGATGAGGTGACAATCAACTCCCAGGGTGAGCCAGACAGTGGGGGGCTGGGCATGGGGAGGGGACACCCCCAAACTCAGCCTGATCCCCCCCACTCACTTTGACCTCCCAACCTTCCCCAGAAATCTCCCCCAAATTCACCCCTCTAGACCCCTCCTGACCTTCCCCTCAAACTTCCCCCGAACTCCCAGTTTTCCCCAAGCCCTCTGACCCTCCCCATCCTTCCCACCACCACCCCAAACTCCTTCCCACACCTGTTGTCTGTCTGCTCCATTTCTCCCTGTAGTGTTGAGGGCTGACGGGTTTGGAGGGGACCCCTTCTACCAATGTCTCGTAGCAGAATTGGCCCCGAAGCAAGAAGACAAGCAAGGTACATAAATTCATAATCCTCGCTCCGGTGTCAATCAGGAGTCACTCTACTGGAGTGCACAGGACTGCTTCCCCTCTAGCTCACTCCGGTGTCAATCAGGAGTCATTCTACTGTAGTTCACACGGCTATTTTCCCTCTTGCTCACTCAGTTGTCAGGCTGGAGTCAATAGGTCCGATTCCCCTCTTGCTCACTCTGGTATCTATCAGGAGTCACTCCAGTGGAGTCCATGGGGACAATTCCCGTCTCATTCACTCCCAGGTTAATCAAGAGTCACTCCATTGGAGCCAGCGATCTGGATCCTGAACTGGTGTGAACCCAGAATAGTTCTGAGTCTGCGGCTTTATCCCCATCTTAACCCAGATCCAAACCCGCCTCTCTTGCTGGATCCAGACCTGGACCCCAGCTCCTGTGTGGTGCCCCCCTTCCCCCAAGTCCATCCCTACCCCACAGTGGCTGGCCCCTGTTTGATCCTTCTCTCTCCCCAGGTCACCTAATTGGCTACGCCTTATTCTTCTTTGGCTATAGTGTGAACACCGGCCGCATCGTCTACTTGGAGAATCTATATGTGGTCTCTGAGTTCAGAGGTAGGGTGCCATGCTGCGTCCTTTGGGGAAAGAGCCGCGCTGGGGGAGAGGATGGGGAGCAGGGGGAGTGAGAGACAAAATCAGCCCCAGTGTGACTCCAGTGGAGTGACTCCTGATTGACTCCAGAGTGATTCCTGATTTACTCCAGAGTGGAGTGTAGAGCAGGAGTCAGCCTTGCAGTCAAGAGAGAAGGAAGAACTTCTGCCGGTGAGTTTCGTAACTGTTTGTTCCAGAAGCAAGGATTGCTCAGCCAAGGGTCAAGGCCGCCTGCTCAGGATGACGGCCCCAGAAGGCTTCACCCCGTCTGTTCAGATCATGGTGATAATCTGCACCGCCGAGTCTGTCAATGGTTAACGAGCCAGGCGACAGGGATGTGGAAAACAAAGCGGGGGGAATATGACGTCGCCCAGTTAAAGAAGTCTGGGCTGGATGAATGGACGATAAGGTGGATAGGAAGCTGGCTAGATTGTCGGGCTCAACGGGGAGTGATCAATGGCTCCATGTCTAGTTGGCAGCCGGTATCAAGCAGAGTGACCCAGAGATCAGACCTGGGGCCGGTTTTGTTCAATATCTTCATTAATGATCTGGAGGATGGTGTGAATTGCACCCTCAGCAAGTTCACAGATGACACTAAACTGGGAGGAGAGGTAGATACGCCGGAGGGTAGGGATAGGATACAGAGGGCCCTAGACAAATTGGAGGATTGGGCCAAAAGAAATCTGATGAGGTTCAACAAGAACAAGTGCAGAGTCCTGCATTTAGGATGGAAGAATCCCATGCACCGCTACAGACTAGGGACCGAACGGCTCGGCAGCAGTTCTGCAGAAAAGGACCTAGGGGTTACAGTGGACGAGAAGCTGGCTAGGAGTCAGCAGTGTGCCCTTGTTGCCAAGAAGGCCAACGGCATTTTGGGCTGTATAAGTAGGGGCATTGCCAGCAGATCGAGGGACGTGATCGTTCCCCTCTATTCGGCACTGGTGAGGCCTCATCTGGAGTACTGCGTCCAGTTTGGGGCCCCCCACTACAAGAAGGATGTGGAAAAATTGGAGCGAGTTCAGCTGAGGGCAACGAAAATGATTAGTGGGCTGGGGCACAGGACTTACGAGGAGAGGCTGAGGGATCTGGGGTTGTTTCGTCTGCAGAAGAGAAGAGTGAGGGGGGATTTGATCGCAGCCTTCAACTATCTGAAGGGGGGTCCCAAAGAGGCTGGAGCTCGGCTGGTCTCAGTGGTGGCAGATGACAGAACAAGGAGCAATGGTCTCACATTGCAGTGGGGGGGGGGTCTAGGTTGGATATTAGGAAACACTATTTCACGAGGAGGGTGGTGAACCCCAATGGGTTCCCCAGGGAGGTGGTGGAATCTCCTTCCTTAGAGGTTTTTAAGGTCAGGCTTGACAAAGCCCTGGCTGGGGTGATTTAGTTGGGGTCGGTCCTGCTTTGAGCAGGGGGTTGGACTAGACACCTCCTGAGGTCCCTTCCAACCCTGATCTTCTAAGATTCTATGATAGCTGTGTCCTCTTAATGTGAACTAAAGCTGTCAATCCGGAGTCGCTCCGCTGGCGTTCACAGGGCCGGTTCCCCTCTCGTTCAATCCAGAGTCAATCAGGAGTCACTCCCCTGGCGTTCACAGGGCCGGTTCCCCACTCGTTCAATCCAGAGTCAATCAGGAGTCACTCCGCTGGCGTTCACAGGGCTGGTTCCCTTCTCATTCACCCCAGTTTTGAGGAGGGAGAGAAGGGGAGGAGACTATGGATGCTGATTGTGGGGGGGAGGGCAGTGCCCATCTGGACCCAAACAAGCTGTAACCCCCCTTTGCCGGGCTTTGGCTCCCTAGGCCGGGGGATCGGGAAGAAGCTGCTGAGTGAAATGGCTAAGGTAAGATTTTACCCCCTCTCTCTCTGCTCCACCTCCGAGGTTCTCCCCCCAGCCCACCCCCATGAGGGGAAGGGATTGGCACACGGGATTTGGGCTGGAGTGTCAGGTGATTAGGCACAAACCCCGCCCCCTTCTCCTTTACCCCACCCACCCCATCCCAGAGGGGTGGGGCGGGCCCCCACTGGGATCAGCAGGGGGCCCTAGGGGACATACAATCAAGGTGCCACTCTCAGTAGATCTGGATTAAGGGAGTCTGGGATGGATTAATATGTCTGTATTTGGATTAGGGGCAAATAGAGTTACCCTGTATTGGTGTAGAGTAAGCAGTCTGGATTGGGATTGAAGGTAGGTTGGGGATAGATTAAGTGGTATGGATTGGGATTGGGGCAGACTGGTATAGATTAAGCGGTGAGTACTGGGAGTAGGGGTAGATTGGTGATATATTAAAGAGCCTGTATTGGGATTAGGGGTTAGATTAATCATTTTGGATTGGGATTGAAGCATGCGTTGTGATAGATTAATTAATATGGATTGGGAATGAGGATAGATTGGGGATAGATTAATCAATCTGGATCGGTAATGGGGTAGATTGGGTATAGATTAAAAGTCTGTACTGAGATTATGGGTTGATTGGGAATAGATTAATCAGTCTGGATTGAGATTAGGGGTAGATTGGTGATATATTAATCAGTCAAGGTTGGGATTAGGGATAGATTGGGGAGAGATTAAACCATCTGGAAAGGGATTAGGAGTTGAATGGGAATAGATTAAACATTCTGGATTGTGGTAGACTGGGGATAGATTGAGGAGTCTGGATTGGGATTGTGGAGTCTGGATTGGGATATGAGTCAGACCATGATTGATTAAACAGTCTGGATTGATGTTAGGGGTAGATTGTGGATAGAGTAAACGGTCTGGTTTGGGATTTGGGCTAGATAATGTCGGGTTAAATAAAATGGATTGAATTAGAATTGGGGTTAGGTTTAGATAAACACTATCTGGATTAAAAGAAAAGGAGGACTTGTGGCACCTTAGAGACTAAAATTTATTTGAGCATAAGCTTTTGTGAGCTACAGCTCACTTCATTGGATGCATTCGGTGGAAAATACAGTGGGGAGATTGATATACACACACAGAGAACATGAAACAATGGGTTTATCATACACACTGTAAGGAGAGTGATCACTTAAAATGAGCCATCTCCAGCAGGAAGGGGGGGAAGGAGGAAAACCTTTTGTGGTGATAATCAAGGTGGGCCATTTCCAGCAGTTGACAAGAACGTCTGAGGAACGGGGGGGGGGGGGGTTGGAGGGGGAAATAGTTTTACTTTGTGTAATGACCCATCCATTCCCAGTCTCTATTCAAGCCTAAATTAATTGCATCCAGTTTGCAAATTAATTCCAATTCAGCAGTCTCTCGCTGGAGTCTGTTTTTGAAGTTTTTTTGTTGAAGGATAGCCACTTTTAGGTCTGTAATCGTGTGACCGGAGAGATTGAAGTGTTCTCCGACTGGTTTTTGAATGTTATAATTCTTGACGTCTGATTTGTGTCCATTCATTCTTTTACGTAGAGACTGTCCAGTTTGGCCAATGTACATGGCAGAGGGGCATTGCTGGCACACGATGGCATAGATCACATTGGTAGATGCGCAGGTGAACGAGCCTCTGATGGTGTGGCTGATGAGATTAGGCCCTATGATGGTATCCCCTGAATAGATATGTGGGCAGAGTTGGCAACGGGCTTTGTTGCAAGGATAGGTTCCTGCGTTAGTGGTTCTATTGTGCAGTGTGTGGTTGCTGGCGAGTATTTGCTTCAGGTTGGGGGGCAAGGACTGGCCTGTTCCCCAAGATCTGTGAGAGGGATGGGTCATCCTTCAGGATAGGTTGTAGATCCTTGATGTTGCGTTGGACTCCCAGCCACCGAAAAACAGGAGGGTTTATTGAGCGTCTGAACCCAGCACAGGGCCCTCGGGCCTAGCAACCCCCATCTCTAGGCTGTTGTCTGGGGGTCCCAGTAACACATACCCTTTCTCACAACCTTGTTAACAGGCAGCTCACAGGGAAACTGAGGCGCTCCAAAAATCCCCAATTTCGTCACAAGCTGTAGTCGTGATTCAGATGACAGGGCTCATTAGGAAACTAATCTGGATTGGTATAAGGGATAGAGAGTGGATTAAGTGGAGAGTGGATTAAGGCTAGTGTTATCTGGGGGAATCTGGATAAAGTGGAGATGGGGGAATCTGGATTAGGGTTAGAGGAGGAGTCACCATCAGGTGGAAAGGGTGGAATCTGGATTAGGGTTAGAGGTCAAGTGAGGATTAGGTTTAGACTGTGGAATCTGGATTAGGGCAAGGAGACAATGAGTCTGAATTAGGATTAGAGGGTAGAATCAACTAGGACAGGTTGAGTGCGGGAACTGGGACATCTGGATAAGGATTACAGTGAGATTAGAGTCTAGAAATGGATTGGGAGTCTGGATTAGGACTAGAGAGGACTGGATTATGAGAAAGCATATATGCTGGCTGTGATTAGGATTATCTGGATTTGGACTAGGATTAGGAGGGACTGATTTATGAGAATTTTTCTATTCTGGTCTGGATTGGGATTGTCTGGGACTGGATTAGGAAGGTGGGATTAGTCCATGCATGGATGCGCCTTCCCTCTGAACAAGAGCCAGCCCCCCCGTCTCCTCCCCCGGTCAGTAACCCGCCCCACCCCCATCACTGCAGGTGGTGCTGGCCCGCGGCTGCACTGAGATGAAGTTCACGGTGGCAGCGTGGAACAGCCAGGCCCTGGCGTGGTACCGGCACCTCGGGGCCCAGGACAAGACGGAGGCAAATGACTGGCACTGCTTCGAGCTGGGGCCCGAGGCCCTGCGCAGGCTGGCAGGGGATGGACGGTGATTCGGGGCCATGGGCAGCCGGGCTGGGGCCTCGGAGCTAAACCAGCCAGAGTCCTCCAGGCCTCACGGTGTCCTGCGTCTGCCCCCCACAGCCCTCCATCCCTCCTTCCATCCCCCATAGCCCTCTATCCATCCTTGCATCCCACACAGCCCTCCATCCATCCCTCCATCCCCCACAGCTCTCCATCCATCCATCTATCCATCCCTCCCTCCATCCCCCACAGCCCTCCATCCATCTCTCCTTCCATCCCTCCATCCATCTCTCCTTCCATCCCTCCATCCCCCACAGCCCTCCATCCCTCCTTCCATCCCCCATAGCCCTCTATCCATCCTTGCATCCCACACAGCCCTCCATCCATCCCTCCATCCCCCACAGCTCTCCATCTATCCATCCCTCCCTCCATCCCCCACAGCCCTCCATCCATCTCTCCTTCCATCCCTCCATCCATCCCCCACAGCTCTCCATCCATCCATCCATTCCTCCATCCCCACAGCCCTCCATTCCACACAGCTCTCCATCCATCCATCTATCCATCCCTCCCTCCATCCCCCTCAGCCCTCCATCCATCCATCTCTCCTTCCATCCCTCCATCCCCCACAGCTCTCCATCCATCCCTCCATCCATCTATCCATCCCTCCCTCCATCCCCCACAGCCCTCCATCCATCCATCCCTCCTTCCATCCTCTATCCATCCATCCATCCCCCACAGCTCTCCATCATCCCTCCATCCATCTCTCCTTCCATCCCTCCATCCATCCATCCATCCCTCCATCCCCCACAGCTCTCCCATCCATCCCTCCATCCCCACAGCCCTCCATTCCACACAGCTCTCCATCCATCCATCTATCCATCCATCCCTCCATCCCTCACAGCTCTCCATCCATCCCTCCATCCCCCATAGCCCTCCATCCATCCATCCCTCCATCCCCATAGCCCTCCATTCCACACAGCCCTCCATCCATCCGTCCATCCCCCACAGCCCTCCATCCATCTATCCATCCTTCATTCCATCCCTCCATCCACCCCCCAGTACCCTCCCTCCATCCCCTACAGCCTTCCCTCCATCCTTCCTTCCATCCCCCACAGCCTTCTATCCATCCTCCATCCCCCATAGCCCTCCAGCCGTCTATCCATCCCTCCTTCCCACACAGCCCTCCATCCATCCCTCACAGCCCTCCATCCATCCATCCCTCCCTCCATCCCCCACAGCCCTCCATCTCTCCATCCCCCACAGCCCTCCATCCATCCCTCACAGCCCTCCATCCATCTGTCCATCCCTCCATCCACCCCCCAGTACCCTCCCTCCATCCTCCACAGCCTTCCCTCCATCCTTCCTTCCATCCCCCACAGCCCTCTATCCATCCTCCATCCCCCATAGCCCTCCATCTATCCATCCCTCGTTCCATCAGTCCATCCCCCATAACCCTCCATCCATCCCTCCTTCCATCTCTCCATCCCCCACAGCCCTCCATCCATCCCTCCTTCCATCCTCCCCACCCTTCATCTCCCCCATCCCTCCCCAGTGCCCTCCATGCCCCCCCCCGGTGAGTTGAATCTCTGGGTCCATACAGGCTCCACTCCCCACCAGGCCGCTGTGGCCGGATGACGTGACGAAGCAGCTCGCGACCCCAATAAACGTGGGGCAGACTGGGGCTGGGACAAAGGTGTCGTCTCTCACCCCCTCACGGACCCTGGACGGTGTGTGAACGTGGGGGGATGGGGGGGAGGGGACACAACAGTCACTCCCGGGAGTGTCATCAGCTCCCTGTGTGAGATGGGGAACCTGAAACTAACCACTAGCCCCCATTCCCCTCCCAGAGCCAGGGAGAGAACCCAGGAGTCCTGGCTCCCAGCCCCCCCCCCACATTGTCACTGGTGTGACTCAGTCCCTGCAGGGAGGGTGGCTGGGAGACCCATTAGCAGTAGGGGGGGCACAGTGTGAGCAGGTCACAGGCACCAGTTCTGATCCATCACTGCTGGGTGGGGGGGGGGGGACTTTAATCTCTCTCCTCTGCGCATCTTTCCTTTCTCCAGCACCGGGGAGGGCCCCCTCTCCAGCCTATTGATCGGAGCCCCTACCCCACTCCCCTCCCAGAGCCAGGGAGAGAACCCAGGAGTCCTGGCTCCCAGGCCCCCCTGCTCTAACCCACCAGACCCCACTCCCCTCCCAGAGCCGGGGAGAGAACCCAGGAGTCCTGGTTCCCAGGCCCCCCGACTCTAACTCAACATCATGGCAGAGGGGGGTCTGTCTGTAGAGAGTGGGGTAAATTGAAGGTAGTGGCCCCTCCCTTCTGTCCAGCCCCTGCCCCCTGAGTTAGGCATGGGGGTCCGGGGGGGCAGACACTTCAGCCAAGACCCCCCACTCATGTCAGAGCATGGATTCCTGTTCTGTTTAGCTGCAGACAGACTGTGGGGAGCGGGGGGAACTGTGAGTTCAGCACCCTGCCCCCCCAGGACCCCCCTGTTGGGAGAAATTAAGGAAACACTCATCATGTTTAATCGTCAACAGCCGAAAGGTCGGAGGGGGGGGGAAGCCCCCAGCTGGGCCAAGGCCCGTTAACCCTCCCAGCGCCATAAACAAGAACGTTGATGGGGGGGCAGTGAGGGGACCACACCCCACTGGGGGGGCAGAGAGCAAAGCTGGCTCCACAAAGGTCCCCGTGAGACCCCACTCAAAGCTGGATAGAGAACCCAGGAGTCCTGGCTCCCAGCGCCCTCCCCAGCTACAAGATCCCACTCCCCTCCCCGAACTGGGTTCTCTCCCCAACTCTGGGAGGGGAGCAGGGGCTGGTGGGTGAGAGCAGGGGGGCCTGGGAGCCAGAACTCCTGGGTTCTCTCCCCAACTCTGGGAGGGGAAGGGGGGCTGGTGGGTTGGAGCAGGGGAGGCTGGGATCCAGGACTCCTGGGTTCTCTCCCCAACTCTGGGAGGGGAGCAGGGGCTGGTGGGTTGGAGCAGGGGAGGCTGGGAGCCAGGACTCCTGGGTTCTCTCCCCAGCTCTGGGAGGGGAAGGGGGACTGGTGGGTCGGAGCAGGGGGGGCTGGGAGCCAGGACTCCTGGGTTCTCTCCCCAGCTCTGGGAGGGGAAGGGGGACTGGTGGGTCAGAGCAGGGGGGCCTGGGAGCCAGGACTCCTGGGTTCTCTCCCCAGCTCTGGGAGGGGAAGGGGGACTGGTGGGTCGGAGCAGGGGGGGCTGGGAGCCAGGACTCCTGGGTTCTCTCCCCAGCCCTGGGAGTGGAAGGGGGGCTGGTGGGTTGGAGCAAGGGGGGCTGGGAGCCAGGACTCCTGGGTTCTCCTCGCAGCTCACCCTGGCGGGAACAGACAGGACCACAGAGACCGTGGGTGGAGGAAACACACGAATGGGTTTTACTGGGAATTGATCACGTCATAGCAGGACCCCCCCAAAGCACCAAGGGAGGGGGTGGCAGAGCCCTCCCCTGCGGGGGCTGGGACCCCCAGGGTACGGGGCTAGCAGGAAGTGAGGGTTTTCCAGTAGAAGCTCTTGCAGCCGGCTTTTCGCTTCCGGGGGGGCGCGGGGGGCAGGTGCCAGCGGGGGGTCGCATCCTGGGGAGACAGCTCAGCGCGCAGGAGTCCGGAGATGGCTTTTAGCACCAGGGCCTGGGACAGCGCCTGGGGGGAGAGAGACCAAGAGTCACCCCGGCCCCACCCCACTCACAGAGAGAACCCAGGAATCCGGGCTCCTGGCCCCCCCTGCTCTAACCACCAGCCCCCACTCCCCCCCAGAGCTGGGGAAAGAACCCAGGAGTCCGGGCTCCTGGCCCCCCTGCTCTAACCACCAGCCCCCACTCCCCCCCCAGAGCCGGGGAGAGAACCCAGGAGTCCTGGCTCGCCCCCCATCCCTGGCTCTACCCCACTTCTCTCTCCTTCCTGTAACCCCTAAATCTCCCTGAATTAATCTTTCTCCTGACTGGGGGACCCCAAAACAGCTCTCAGAGCCCCCCCACCCTGTTCTCAGATATGCAGACCCCAGCTCTATACCCAGGGCGAATTCTGGGAGGGAGGAGGGGGATGGGTTGGGGGGCTTCTGGGAGAAATGGGGGGCAGGGGAGACTGCCCAGCCCACCCCTAGGACTCCCATCAGGGTCCACCCTGCTCAGGAAATGGGGTGTCCCCATCTGACTTCCCCCACCTTGGGCATCAGTCTCCCTTCTTTAGGATCTCTGCCTTCAACACCCCGTCCATGGCATCCCCCCATCTCTATAGCCCCCCAGGACATCCTCAATCTACACAGCACCCCTCATTTTCCCTGGAGCACCCCATCTCTATAGCCCCCCAGGGCACCTCCTCAAACTCT
>NC_050095.1:1463171-1560757 GCF_009764565.3 Dermochelys coriacea | reverse complement strand
CCCCTACTCCCGTCCCACAGCCAGAGAGAGAACCCAGGAGTCCTGGCTCCCAGCCGCTCCATCTCTAACCGCTAGCCTCTACTCCTGTCCCAGAGCCGGGAGAGAAACCCAGGAAGGTCCTGTCTCCCAGCCCCCCCTGCTCTAACCCCTAGACCCCACTCCCCTCCCAGAGCACGTTGGGTACCCCAGAAACGCCTCTGAACAAAAGAAGCAGGAACATTTCATTGCCAGAGTAGAAAAAAGACCAATCTTTAATCCAACGGCCCCCCCACACAGAAGGGGGGGGGGTGAGAGTATGCAATGGAAATGTTATGGTGATGAAGGAACCCCTCCCCCCAGCCGGGATAGAACCCAGGGGAGTCCTGCTCCGCCCGCTCCCACTGCCCTCCCAGGACCTGGGGATGGAACCCAGGCATCCTTGAACACGCACAGCTGGGGGGTTTTACTGGGATATCATCTTCCCCCTGCCCAGCCCCTGAGACCAGCTCATGGTCCGATGGCCCCCCCCAATGGGTGGGGAGTCAGGGCTCCTTTGGGGGAGAGGCAGCCAGTCCCTGCCCCCCCTCCAAAAAACAAACTGACCTAGAAATTGAGGGGGAGAAACCCCAAATCCTGAGCATCCGCCTCCCCCCAAGCTGGAGTGGGGAGAAATATAGCCACCCCCCCCGGGGAGAAATACTGGGGAGACATGCTGGGGAACGAAGGGGCAGCCCCTCCCCCCGCAGGGCACAGCTGATAACTTTTCAACTGGGGGAGGGAGGGCGGGGCCCGGAGCCTGGGGCAGGGCCCGGAAAAAATGCGGAGGGGGGAAAGAGACAGGCTCACTTCCTGTCCCGCCACAAAGCCCTGCCCTCCGGTGTCTACAGCTGGGGAGGGGGGTCCCCCCTCACCCCAATATTAGAGCAGGCTAATTCCACCCCCCCTTCTGCTGCCATCCCCCCCATCTCGACCGAGGGGCCTGGTTGGTTTTAGGGTGCTTCAGGAATTGGGGGGAGGCAAGGGGCAGAGGGGACCCTGAATTAACAGCAATTGGCAGAGCAGGGACTCTGGGGTGCAAACGTGCCCCCAAAGTGAAGGGAGAAATGCAGGGCAGTGAGGGGTTAATAGAAGACAATGGAGCTGGGGGGCAACAAGTGGGCAGTTCTTCCCCCCCAAAATGATGAAGAAGCAGGGTGCAGGGGAACCCCAAAATTAATAGATGCCAACATAGCCAGGGGCAGGAATCTGGGGGCACAAGGCAGGACCTTTGCCCCTAGGGGATAGGAGGAACGGGTTGAGGGGGACCCCAAGTCGACTGATACTGAAGCAGCTGCTGGCAGTGGGGCAGACAGAGCCCCTCCCCCAGGGCAGAGACCAAGGGGTGAGTGGGGGGCTGGGCACCCCGAGCCCTCAGCAGTCGGTGGTGATCTTCGAGGAGAGCTCCTGGATGCGCCGGGCGCTGCACGATTTGCACAGGATGTGCCCATCCAGGGGGTAGCAGCCCCGGCCCTCGCCCTCCGACGACAGCAGCAAGCCCACACTCCTGGGGCGGGGGGACAGGAGTCCGTCAGAACCCAGGGTGTCCTTGCTCCCAGCCCCCTCCTGCTCTAACCCACCAGCCCCCGCTGCCCTCCCCGAGCCGGGACGAACCCAGGAGTCCGGGCTCCCAGTCCCCCCCTGCTCTAACCCACCAGCCCCCACTCCCCTCCTAAGCGCCAGGGAGAGAACCCAGGAGTCCGGGCTCCCAGCCCCCCCTGCTCTAACCCACCAGCCCCCGCTGCCGTCCCAGAGCCGGGGAGAGAACCCAGGAGTCCGGGCTCCCAGTCCCTCCATGCTCTAACCAGCAGACCCCACTTTCAGCGCTGGGGAGAGAACCCAGGAGTCCGGGCTCCCAGCCCCCCACTGCTCTAACCCACCAGCCCCCGCTGCCCTCCCAGAGCCAGGGAGAGAACCCAGGCATCCGGGCTGCCAGCCCCCACCTCACACTTGTAGCACCCAATGTGAAGCTCCGATCCAGGGCCACGATCCTGACCGTCTCCTCCTGCCCGGGCTCGGCATGATGGCGTTGCCACGACACGGAGCAGCGGGGGCGAACTTCCTGCGGGGGCACAGAGAGGGAGAGGGACGTCAGGGAGCCGGGGCGACGGGGCGGGGGGCCGGGGGGCGGGCCGTACCGGTGGAAGTCCTCGATGCAGTGGACCTGCTGGTGCGTCCACGTGAAGGGGACCCCGTCCATGCAGTGGTGGCAGACGACGCAGGTGAGCACTGGGGGTGATAGGCCTTGCCCATGGCCCGCAGGATCCGGTCCAGGATGGGCTTGGAGCACATGGAGCACTTGCTCCAGCGTCACCTGCGGAGGGCAGAGCGTGGGGCCTGGGGGCCAGCCCCCCCCTGCTCTAACCACCAGCCCCCACTCCCCGCCTGGAGCCGGGAGAGAACCCGGGGAGTCCTGGCTCCCAGCCCTCTGCTCTAACCCCAGCCCCCTGCTCCCCTCCCAGACCTGGTAGAGACCCGGGGAGTCCTGGCTCCCAGCTCTAACCCACCAGCCTCCACTCCCCTCCCAAGCCGGGGAGAGACCCAGGATCCTGGCTCCCAGCCCCCCCTGCTCTAACCCCCCAGCCCGCACTCCCCTCCCAGAGCCAGGGAGAGAACCCAGGAGTCCTGGCTCCCAGCCCCCCCGGCTCTAACCCACCAGCCTCCACTCCCCTCCCAGAGCCGGGGAGAGAACCCAGGGGGTCCTGGCTCCCAGTCCCCCCTGCTCTAACCACAAGACCTCCCTCCCCTCCCGGAGCTGGGGAGAGAACCCAGGAGTCCTGGCTCCCAGCCCCCCCCCTCTAACCCACCATCCTCCACTCCCCCTCCCAGAGCTGGGGAGAGAACCCAGGTTTCCTGGCTCCCAGCTCTAACCCACCAGCCTCCACTCCCCTCCCAGAGCTGGGGAGAGAACCCAGGCGTCCTGGCTCCCAGCCCCCCCCACTCTAACCCATCAGCCTCCACTCCCCTCCCAGAGCCGGGGAGAGAACCCAAGAGTCCTGCTCCCAGCCCCCCCCGCTCTAACCGCTAGCCCCTACGCCCTCCCCGAGCCGGGGAGAGAACCCAGGAGTCCTGGCTCCCAGCCCCCCCCGCTCTAACCACTAGACCCCTCCCAGAGCCAGGAGAGAACCCAGGAGTCCTGACTCCCAGCTCTAACCACTAGCCCCTACACCCCTCCCGGCGCCAGGGAGAGAACCCAGGCGTCCTGCAGCCCGGCACTCACGATGTAGCAGGCCTCGCAGAAGGCTCGGCGCTCCATGGCGTAGAAGGGTTGGCCCCGCAGCCGGGCGTGGCAGGTGGTGCAGGTGAAGCAGGGCACGTGGAAGACCTGGTCCATGGCCACGCAGCCCGTCCCGTCCCCCACCACGTTCTCCCCACAGCGGGCGCAGCGCCCTGGGGGGGGCAAGGGGGAGGGGTCACATGGGCCCCCCCAGCTCCTCCACTGACCCTTCCCCCCACCTCTCCACTCCCCCCTACTCCAGCGCCCTGCCGACCCCCCCACCTCCCTGCCCCTACCCTCTCTCTCAGCCCCCCACTACCTCCACCTCTCATGCCCACAACCACCCCAGCAACTCCCTCCCTGCCCCTCAAGCACGAACCCCCCCCGACTCGCCACGCTGTAACCCCCCAGCCCCCCCTCCCTGCCACTCGCTGCCCCTCTCACCGAAGTACTCCCCGCCGGCGGGTGGTTCATGTCGTGCACCAGCTTCCTGGTCAGTCTGTCCAGCTCCTCCTCTGGGCGGCTCGGGGGGGCCTGGGGAGAGGGAGACCTCGGCTGGAGGCTTCGCTCACGTTGATCCCCCCCCCCCCCAAACACAGACACACACACACAAGGCGGTACAATCCCCAGCAGGAGAGAACCCAGGAGTCCTGGCTTCCAGCCCCCCCTCCACTCCCCTCCCCACCCAGAGCCGGGGAGAGAACCCAGGCATCCTGGCTCCCAGCTGCCCCCCCCTCTAACCACTAGCCCCCACTCCCCCCCCCTACTCCCGGCCCATTCCCTCACAATACCTGGTGCGGGTATCCTCCTCCCCACCAGGGGCGCCTTCCCCGTCACCGCCGTCTCTTCCTTGCCTGGGGTCCTGGCGGCAGCCTGGTACGGACCCCCAGCCGCCTCCCCCGGTTTGGCCAGCCCCCCGGCCCCATAGCTCTCCCCCTTGCCCGGCCTCTTGCGTAACCCCCCGGCTCCAGATACCAGCCCTCCTCCCCCCTGGCGCCCGGCTCCAAGGCGTACTGGGCCCCGCGGCCCACTCGGGCGAGGGGGGCGCATAGGCCTTTTCGGCTCGGTGCCTCGGTTGACCGTAACCCCACCGGCTGGGCAACTTTGACTTGGACGTTGAAGGCTGGCCCGGCCGATGTGGTGTAGGCGCGGCATGGGCTGCGGGTAGGGCTTATGTCCGGTGGCACCCGCGGGTAGCCAGCTCCGTAGTGGGGACGGCCCAGAGGAAGTCGTTGAGGCGGGTGGTTGGGGCGATGACCTATAGGGGAGTTCTGGAGGCGAAGGAGCCCGGCTTGTAGGGGCCGGACATTCGGGGGGGGCAGGCTGCGGGGGGGCCAGAGGCCGAGGGGTACGGGACGGAGTCGAAGTTCTGGAGAAGAAAGGAAAGGAAAGATGAGATGTAGGCTGGTGTGGGCTTTGGGGGGGGTACCCCATATTACCAGCCCCCAGCCTGCAAGTCCACCCCAACCCTAAACGCATTGAAACACCCATTGTCCCCAAGGAACCCCACTCGTCCATGTTGATGGTCAAGTCTTGCTAGGCCAGTGGTGACTGTGAAACCATCTATATCTTGTGAACCGTGAAGGATAGACGCACGTGCCATACCTCATTGGAAAGCTTGGATTTGTAGCTTTCCAACAGTGCCTGACGCTCATCTCTACGCCCATCGGATCAGGAAACATCAGGCAATAAGGAGGCCCACTGTGACATCCCGTGAACCATCTCCACTTCCCTCCCCCGGAGGTTCTGGTTGGAACGTGATTTTCGGTGGCCGATCCCCGGGAACCGGGGGAGGGAGATGCAGGCGGGTGATAGCACCAGAAAGCCCAGGGTCTCTACTTTCAAACGGTGTCACATGCGAAAGCCTGTGTCCACCGGTTCCAGAGATATCAGGCGCTAGAGTTGCCACGGGTGGGCAGGAGAGAGGCAAGAAGGTACTTGGAAGGACGTGATTATAGGGTCTGAAATTTCATTAGGGCGGGAGAGGCTGTGCCATTGAAACCCACCACATCAAACCCCCCTCCCCCAGAACCCTCCGGTGGGCGGGGGTTTACCTGCCTCTCCCCCGGCGTTGGGGGCCGGCATTCTCCATATCAGCCAACATACTGGTGAGTGAGTCTATTTGGGCGTCAATGCTGGAGGGGCGGTGGGGCCCTAGGTTGGGCAGACCCTAAGGAACAGACAAGGAGGGGGAGGGGATTATGGTGTGGGGAGGCAGGGGCTGTAGGTAATGCCCAGGCCTGTCAGCTGGGATCAGGCAGTCCAGCTGCTGTCCTAGTGGCAGGTAGTTCCGCAGGGTAACAGGAATCAAGCCTCATGCTCCAAGGCATGAGATGGTCAGGAAGGAGCCTTCCCACGTGCCCAATATGACCAAGGCAGGTGAATTATGGGAAACTTATGCTTTCTCCAAGGTCCCATGGAGGCAGGACACTGGCTGCATAGGTCACCCCCTCTCCACCAGCACCCAAATCCCTGTCTCATCCCCCCACTGCCCAAGGCCCCGTTCCCTCCTCCTACCTGCATGTGGTACCCGCATCCAGTAGAGGGGGGGCCACCCCAGGGCGCCCCCGGTTCATCCTTGCCCCGGGGCTGATGGGTAATGACGCTCCAAGTCAGAGGGGGGCCGAAGCTAGAAGGCAGGGGACGGGAGGGGAGGCTGCCTAGAGGGGAAACAGCAATGGGTCAGACCACAGGCCCCCTCCCTCTGTATTCCCCCCTCCACTGCCCCCGCCAGATTCTCCCCCTCAGTCCTGCCCCCAACCTGGATCAGACCATTTGGGTACTGGGGAGGGGGAGAGGGGAGAACCGGGTATTTACCAGGGCCCGTTGGCTGGTAGCCTGTCCCGCTCATGCCCCCCCCGTTCTGCTTGGGGGCTGGCCTGGGGGACGCAGGAACCGGGGTGTATTTCTTCTGGGGTTTGCCGAGTGCCAGAGCCGAGACCGAGACGCCAGGAGACCCCGAGGAGCTCAGCTGCTTGGGGGAAGCCAGGTGGGACCGGACATCTCTGGGACCTGTGGAGAGAGGAGGGGTGCAGAGAGGTTAGAACAGGGCGGGCTGGGAGCCAGGACTCCTGGGTTCTTTCTGTGGCTCCTGGAGGGGAGCGATGGCTAGTGAGTTAGAGCAGGGGGCGCTGGGAGCCAGGACTCCTGGGTTCTCTCCCTGCTCGGGAGGGGAGTGGGGGCTGGTGGGTTAGAGCAAGTGGGGCTGGGAGCCAGGACTCCTGGGTTCTCTCCCCTGCTCTGGGAGGGGAGTGGGGGCTGGTGGGTTAGAGCGGGGGGTGGGAGCCCGGACTCCTCGGTTCTCTCCCAGCTCTGGGAGGGGAGTGGGGGTTGGTGGGTTAGAGCTAGGGGGGTGGGAGCCCGGACTCCTGGGTTCTCTCCCCTGCTCTGGGAGCTGAGTGGGGCCTGCCTTGGGTTTGTCGATTTGGCGAGGCAGGGAGGGGCAGGATCAAACTCTCACCTGGCCCCGCTGGCCCTGGGTGGGAAGGGGATTTCCAGGGTGGGGGAGAATTCAGCTTGGGGACCACAGCCCCCCTCTATTCCAACCGTGTGTGTTGTGGGGGGGTGACCTGGACGAAAGGGGGGAGGAAAAAGTCCTCACGTAGAGACCCTGGCCCTGAAGAGGCTAAAGGAGATGGGGTCCCTGGCCCAGGGAGAAGAGGGGGGTCCCAATCGGGAGGGGTCCCTGGCCGGGGAGGGGGGGTGTCTCTGATCACATGGGGAGAATTCCTGCGGGGTGAGGGGACCCGATTCTTACCTGGTTCCGATGGGGGAATCCCAGTTGGTGGGGGGTCCCAGCCCCTCCTAGCCTGCCCACTCGTGGGGTGGGGGGGTCCCTGGCCCGATGGGGGACAAGGGAACGGGCCCGGAGGCTCCGGATCCCGACGGCTCCGAAACTCCCCGGAAAAGTTTTTTTTTTTTCTCCTAACTCCCAAAAAACTTTTTTAATGGACCCCTCGGTGACGTCACCACATTCCAAAGGGGTCACGTGGGGCTGGGAATTCCTACACTTCCTGTGGGGGGGCAAGGGAGGGGCAGCGTAGAACTCCTGGGTTCTCTCCCCAGCTCTGGGAGGGGAGCGGGGGCTGGTGGTTAGAGCGCGGGGGGGGGCTGGGAGCTAGGACTCCTGGGTTCTTTCCCTGCTCTGGGAGGGGCGGGGGGCTGGTGGGTTACAGCAGGGGGGATGGGAGCCAGGACTCCTGGGTTCTCTCCCCAGCTCTGGGAGGCGAGCGCGGGCTGGTGGGTTAGAGCGGGGGGGCTGGGAGCAGGACTCCTGGTTCTCTTCCTGCTCTGGGAGGGGAGCGGGGGGCTGGTGGGTTAGAGCAGCGGGGCTGGGAGCCAGGATTCCTGGGTTCTCTCCCCAGCTGTGGGAGGGGAGTAGGGGATGGTGGGTTAGAGCGGGGGGGGCTGGGAGCCAGGATCCTGGGTTCTCTTCCTGCTCTGGGAGGGGAGTAGGGGATGGTGGTTAGAGCAGGGGAAAGAGTGGGGGGTTGGGAGACTTGATTCCTGGGTTCTCTTCCCAGCTCTGTTATGTAACATTGGGTCTGTCCCTTACTGCTGTGCCTCAGTTTCCCCTACTGTGCTGCATGTCCATAGACTGTCAGCATTTTGGGTCAGGGGCTTTCACTGTGTGTCTGGGCAGCACCGGGCGTGACGGGGGCCAAGACAGGAAACCCTGCCCCCCCCCTTGAAAAGCTGTTCAGACTTTCCTGATGAAGCTGGAGAGGAGCCAGGGACTCAAAGCGAGGCTGGCCGGCCAGTCCCTGACCCGGACCAGATGGGAGCCAACACTCCTCGACGGGGAAAGGTCCCGAACCCAACTCCCCACCCCTGAGCCAGGCCCTTCCTTCCCTGAGTTGGGGAGAGAACCCAGGAGTCCTGGCTCCCCGTCCCCTGATCTGACTACTAGCCCCCCACTTCCCTCCGAGACCCGGGGAGAGAACCCAGGACTCCTGGTTCCCAGCTGCCCCTGCTCTCACCACGAGCCCCCTGCTCCCCTCCCAGACCTGGGGAGAGAACCCAGGAGTCCTGGCTACCAGCCCCCCCTGCTCTAAACAGCCCCCGCTCCCTCCAGACCTGGGGAGAGAAACCCAGGAGTCCTGGCTACCAGCCCCCCCTGCTCTAACCACCAGCCCCCCGCTCCCCTCCCAGACCTGGGGAGAGAACCCAGGAGTCCTGCCTCCCAGCCCCCCCCTGCTCTAACCCACCAGCCCCCTGCTCCCCTCCCAGACCTGGGGAGAGAACCCAGGAGTCCTGCCTCCCAGCCCCCCTGCTCTAACCCACCATCCCCCGCTCCCCTCCCAGACCTGAGGAGAGAACCCAGGAGTCCTGGCTCCCAGTCCCCTTGCTCTAACCACCCGCCCCCACTCCCCTCCCAGAGCTGGGAGAGAACCCAGGAGTCCTGGCTCCCAGCCCCCTGCTCTAACCACCAGCCCCCTCTCCCTCCAGACTGGGGAGAGAACCCAGGAGTCCTGGCTCCCTGCCCCCCTTCTCTAACCCACAGCCCGCTCCCCTCCCAGACCTCGGGAGATAACCCAGGAGTCCTGGCTCCCCGCCCCCCTTCTCTAACCCACAGCCCCGCTCCCCTCCCAGACTGGGGAGAGAACCCAGGCGTCCTGGCTCCCAGCCCCCAGTGCTCTAACCCACCAGCCCCCTGCTCCCGTCCCAGACCTAGGGAGAGAACCCAGGGTCAGGGCTCCCAGTCCCCCTGCTCTAACCCACCAGCCCCGTCTCCTCCCAGACCTAGGGAGAGAACGGGGGTCCTGGCTCCCAGCCCCTCTGCTCTAACCCACCAGCCCCCCACTGCCCTCCAGACCTGGGGAGAGAACCCAGGAGTCCTGGCTCCAAGCCCCCCTTCTCTAACCCACCAGCCCCCCACTCCCTCCCAGACCTGGGGAGAGAACCCAGGAGTCCTGGCTCCAAGCCCCCCTTCTCTAACCCACCAGCCCCCCGCTCCCATCCCAGACCTGGGGAGAGAACCCAGGAGTCCTGGCTCCCAGCCCCCCCTGCTCTAACCACCAGCCCCCTCTCACCTCCCAGAGCTGGGGAGAGAACCCAGGAGTCCTGGCTCACAGCCCCCCTGCTCTACACCAGCCCCCTCTCCGCTCCAGACCTGGGAGAGAACCCAGGAGTCCTGGCTCCCAGCCCCCTGCTCTCTAACCACCAGCCCCCCTCTCCCTCCCAGACCTGGGAGAGAACCCAGGAGTCCTGGCTCCCCGCCCCCCCTTCTCTAACCCACCAGCCCACCGCTCCCCTCCCAGACCTCGGGAGATAACCCAGGAGTCCTGGCTCCCCGCCCCCCCTTCTCTAACCCACCAGCCCCCCACTCCCCTCCCAGACCTCGGGAGAGAACCCAGGAGTCCTGGCTCCAGCCCCCTGCTCTAACCACCAGCCCCCCCTCCCCTCCCAGACCTGGGGAGAGAAACCCGGGAGTCCTGGCTCCAGCCCCCGTGCTCTAAACCCACCAGCCCCCTGCTCCCAGTCCCAGACCTGGGGAGAGAACCAGGAGTCCGGCTCCAGCCCCCCTGCTTAACCACCAGCCCCGCTCTCCTCCTAGACCTAGGGAGAGAACCCAGGGTCCTGGCTCCCAGCCCCCTTCTCTAACCCACCAGCCCCCCACTCCCCTCCAGACCTGGGGAGAGAACCAGGGTCCTGGCTCCAAGCCCCCCCTTCTCTAACACCAGCCCCCCACTCCCCTCCCAGACCTGGGAGATAACCAAGGAGTCCTGGCTTCCAGCCCCCCCTTCTCTAACCCACCGGCCCCCCCGGTCCCCTCCCAGACCTGGGGAGAGAACCCAGGAGTCCTGGCTCCCAGACGCCCTGCTCTAACCACCAGCCCCCGCTTCCCTCCCAGACCTGGGAGAGACCCAGGAGTCCTGGCTCCCAGCCCCCCCTGCTCGAACCCACCAGCCCCGCGCTCCCATCCCAGACCTGGGGAGAGAACCCAGGAGTCCTGGCTCCCAGCCCCCCTGCTCTAACCCACCAGCCCCTCTCTCCCCTCCCAGAGCTGGGGAGAGAACCCAGGAGTCCTGGCTCCCAGCCCCCCCTTCTCTAAACCACCAGCCCCCCGCTCCCCTCCCAGACCTGGGAGAGAACCCAGGACTCCTGGCTCCCGCCCCCTGCTCTAACCCACCAGCCCCCCGCTCCACTCCCAGATCTGGGGAGAGAACCCAGGAGTCCTGGCTCCCAGCCCCCCCCTGCTCTAACCCACCAGCCCCGCGCTCCCCTCCCAGACCTGGGGAGAGAACCCAGGAGTCCTGGCTCCCAGCCCTCCCTGCTCTAACCCACCAGCCTCCCGCACCCCTCCCAGACCTGAGAAGAGAACCCAGGAGTCCTGGCTCCCAGCCCCCCCTGCTCTAACCCACCAGCCCCCCGCTCCCCTCCCAGACCTGGGGAGAGAACCCAGGATTCCTGGCTCCCAGCCCCCCCTGCTCTAACCCACCAGCCCCGCGCTCCCCTCCCAGACCTGGGAGAGAACCCAGGAGTCCTGGCTCCCAGCCCACCTGCTCTAACCCACCAGCCCCCCGCTCCCCTCCCAGAACTGGGGAAAGAACCCAGGAGTCCTGGCTCCCAGCCCCCCCTGCTCTAACCACCAGCCCCCCATCCCCTCCCCAGACCTGGGGAGAGAACCCAGGAGTCCTGGCTCCCAGCCCCCCCTGCTCTAAGCCACCAGCCCCGCGCTCCCCTCCCAGACCTGGGGAGAGAACCCAGGAATCCTGGCTCCCAGCCCCCCCTGCTCTAACCACCAGCCCCCCGCTCTCCTCCCAGACCTGAGGAGAGAACCCAGGAGTCCTGGCTCCCAGCCCCTCCTGCACTAACCCACCAGCCCCCGCTCCCCTCCAGACCTGGGGAGAGAACCCAGGAGTCCTGGCTCCCAGCCCCCCTGCTCTAACCCAACAGCCCCCCGCTCCACTCCAGATCTGGGGAGAGAACCCAGGAGTCCTGGCTCCCAGCCCCCCTGCTCTAACCCACCAGCTACCCGCTCCCCTCCCAGACCTGGGGAGAGAACCCAGGAGTCCTGGCTCCCAGCCCCCTGCTCTAACCACAGCCCCCCATCCCTCCCACACCTGGGGAGAGAACCAGGAATCCTGGCTCCCAGCCCCCCCTGCTCTAACCACCAGCCCCCGCTTTCCTCCCAGACCTGAGGAGAGAACCCAGGAGTCCTGGCTCCCAGCCCTCCCTGCACTAACCCACCAGCCCCGCTCCCCTCCAGACCTGGGGAGAGAACCCAGGAGTCCTGGCTCCCAGCCCTCCTGCTCTAAACACCACAGCCCCGCTCCCCTCCAGACCTGGGGAGAGAACCCAGGAGTCCTGGCTCCCAGCCCCTCCTGCTCTAACCCACCAGCCCCCCGCTCCCCTCCCAGACCTGGGGAGAGAACCCAGGAATCCTGGCTCCCCGCCCCCCCTTCTCTAACCCACCAGCCCCCCGCTCCCCTCCCACACCTGGGGAGAGAACCCAGGAGTCCTGGATCCCAGCCCCTCCTGCTCTAACCCACCAGCCCCCGCTTCCCTCCCAGACCTGGGGAGAGAACCCACTAGTCCTGGCTCCCAGTCCTCCCTGCTCTTACCCACCAGCCTCCTGCACCCCTCCCAGACCTGAGGAGAGAACCCAGGAGTCCTGGCTCCCAGCCCCCCCTGCTCTAACCCACCAGCCCCCTGCTCCCCTCCCAGACCTGGGGAGAGAAACCCAGGAGTCCTGGCTCAGCCCCCCCCTGCTCTAACCACCAGCCCCGCGCTCCCCTCCCAGACCTGGGAGGAGAACCCCGGAGTCCTGGCTCCCAGCCCCCCTGCTCTAACCCACCAGCCCCCGCTCCCTCCCAGAACTGGGGAAGAACCCAGGAGCCCTGGCTCCCAGCCCCCCCTGCTCTAACCACCAGCCCCCATCCCTCCAGATCTGGGGAGAGAACCCAGGAGTCCTGGCTCCCAGCCCACCCTGCTCTAACCCACAGCCCCCCATCCCCTCCCAGACCTGGGGAGAGAACCCAGGAGTCCTAGCTCCCAGCCCCCCTGCTCTAAGCCACCAGCCCGCGCTCCCTCCCAGACTGGGGAGAGAACCCAGGAGTCCTGGCTCCCAGCCCTCCTGCTCTAACCCACCAGCCCCCGCTCCCTCCCAGCCAGGGGAGAGAACCAGGAGTCCTGGCTCCCAGCCCTCCTGCTCTAACCCACCAGCCCCCCGCTCCCTCCCAGACCTGGGGAGAGAACCCAGGAGTCCTGGCTCCAGCCTCCTGCTCTAACCCACCAGCCCCCCGCTCCCTCCCAGCCCAGGGGAAGAGAACCCAGGAGTCCTGGCTCCAGCCCCCCTGCTCTAACCCACCAGCCCCGCTCCCCTCCCAGACTGGGGAGAGAACCCAGGAGTCCTGGCTCCCAGCCCCCCTGCCTAACCCACCAGCCCGCGCTCCATCCAGACTGGGAGAGAACCCAGGAGCCTGGCTCCCAGCCCTCTGCTCTAACCCACCAGCCCCTCCCTCCAGACCTGGGGAGAGAACCCAGGAGTCCTGGCTCCAGCCCCCTGCTCTAACCCACCAGCCCCCCGCTCCCCTCCCAGACCTGGGGAGAGAACCCAGGAGTCCTGGCTCCCAGCCCCCCCTGCTCTAACCCACCAGCCCAGCGCTCCCCTCCCAGACCTGGGGAGAGAACCAGGAGTCCTGGCTCCCAGCCCCCCTGCTCTAACCCACCAGCCCCCCGCTCCCTCCCAGACCTGGGGAGAGAACCCAGGAACCCTGGCACCCAGCCCTCCCTGCTCTAACCCACCAGCCCCCGCTCCCCTCCCAGACTGGGGAGAGAACCAGGAGTCCTGGATCCCAGCCCCTCCTGCTCTAACCCACCAGCCCCCGCTTCCCTCCCAGACCTGGGGAGAGAACCCACGAGTCCTGGCTCCCAGTCCTCCCTGCTCTACACCAGCCTCCTGCACCCCTCCCAGACTGGGAGAGAACCCAGGAGTCCTGGCTCCCAGCCCCCCTGCTCTAACCCACCAGCCCCCTGCTCCCCTCCCAGACCTGGAGAGAACCCAGGAGTCCTGGCTCCAGCCCCCCTGCTCTAACCCACCAGCCCCCGCGCTCCCCTCCCAGACCTGGGAGAGAACCCAGGAGTCCTGGCTCCCAGCCCCCCTGCTCTAACCACCAGCCCCCGCTCCCCTCCCAGACCCGGGGAGAGAACCCAGGAGTCCGGGCTCCCAGCCCCCCTGCTCTAACCACCAGCCCCCCTCCCCTCCCCGAGCTGGGAGAGAACCCAGGAGTCCTGGGTCCCGGCCCACCCTGCTCTAACCCACCAGACCCCCTCCCCTCCCAGACCTGGGGAGAGAACCCAGGAGTCCTAGCTCCCAGCCCCCCCTTGCTCTAAGCCACCAGCCCCCCGCCCCTCCCGACCTGGGGAGAGAACCCAGGAGTCCTGGCTCCCAGCCCCCCTGCTCTAACCCCTGGCCCCCGCTCCCCTCCCAGAGCCAGGGAGAGAACCCAGGAGTCCTGGCTCCCAGCCCCTCCTGCTCTAACCACCAGCCCCCCGCTCCCTCCCAGACCTGGGGAGAGAACCCAGGAGTCCTGGCTCCCAGCCCCCCCTGCTAAACCCACCAGCCCCCGCCCCTCCCAGACCTGGGGAGAGAACCCAGGAGTCCTGGCTCCCAGCCCTCCTGCTCTAACCCACCAGCCCGCGCTCCCCTCCCAGACCTGGGGAGAGAACCCAGGAGTCCTGGCTCCCAGCCCCTCCTGCTCTAACCCACCAGCCCCGCGCTCCCCTCCCAGACCTGGGGAGAGAACCCAGGAGTCCTGGCTCCCAGCCCCTCCTGCTCTAACCCACCAGCCCCCCGCTCCTCCCAGACTGGGGAGAGAACCCAGGAGTCCTGGCTCCCAGCCCCCCTGCTCTAACCCACCAGCCCCGCGCTCCCCTCCCAGACCTGGGGAGAGAACCCAGGAGTCCTGGATCCCAGCCCCCCCTGCTCTAACCCACCAGCCCCCCGCTCCCCTCCCAGACCTGGGGAGAGAAACCCAGGAATCCTGGCTCCCAGCCCTCCTGCTCTACCCACCAGCCCCCCGCTCCTCCCAGACCTGGGGAGAGAACCCAGGAGTCCTGGCTCCCAGCCCCCCCTGCTCTAACCCACCAGCCCCGCGTCCCCTCCCAGACCTGGGGAGAGAACCCAGGAGTCCTGGCTCCCAGCCCCCCTGCTCTAACCCACCAGCCCCCGCTCCCTCCCAGACGGGAGAGAACCCAGGAGTCCTGGCTCCCAGCCCCCCTGCTCTAACCCACCAGCCCCCGCTCCCCTCCAGACTGGGGAAAGAACCCAGGAGTCCTGGCTCCCAGCCCCCCTGCTCTAACCACCAGCCCCCCATCCCTCCCAGATCTGGGGAGAGAACCCAGGGTCCTGGCTCCCAGCCCACCCTGCTCTAACCACCAGCCCCCCACCCTCCCAGACCTGGGGAGAGAACCCAGGAGTCCTATCTCCCAGCCCCCCCTGCTCTAAGCCACCAGCCCGCGCTCCCCTCCCAGTTCTGGGAGAGAACCCAGGAGTCCTGGCTCCCAGCCCCTCCTGCTCTAACCACCAGCCCCCCGCTCCCCTCCCAGCCCAGGGGAGAGAACCCAGGAGTCCTGGCTCCCAGCCCCTCTGCTCTAACCCACCAGCCCCCCGCTCCCCTCCCGACTGGGGAGAGAACAGGAGTCCTGGCTCCCAGCCCCCCTGCTATAACCCACCAGCCCCCCGCTCCCCTCCAGACCTGGGGAGAGAACCCAGGAGTCCTGGCTCCCAGCCCCTCCTGCTCTAACCACCAGCCCGCGCTCCCCTCCCAGACCTGGGGAGAGAACCCAGGAGTCCTGGCTCCCAGCCCCCTGCTCTAACCCACCAGCCCCCGCTCCCTCCCAGACCTGGGGAGAGAACCAGGAGTCCTGGCTCCCAGCCCCCCCTGCTCTAACCCACCAGCCCGCGATCCCCTCCCAGACCTGGGGGAGAACCCAGGAGTCCTGGCTCCCAGCCCCCCCTGCTCTAACCACCAGCCCCCGCTCCCCTCCCAGATGGGGAGAGAACCCAGGAGTCCTGGCTCCCAGCCCCCTGCTCTAACCCACCAGCCCCCGCTCCCCTCCCAGACTGGGAGAGAACCCAGGAGTCCTGGCTCCCAGCCCCCCCTGCTCTAACCACCAGCCCCCGCTCCCCTCCCAGACTGGGGAGAGAACCAGGAGTCCTGGCTCCCAGCCCCCCTGCTCTAACCCACCAGCCCCCCGCTCCCTCCCAGACCTGGGGAGAGAACCCAGGAGTCCTGGCTCCCAGCCCTCCCTGCTCTAACCACCAGCCCCCGCTCCCCTCCCAGACCTGGGGAGAGAACCCAGGAGTCCTGGCTCCAGCCCCCCTGCTCTAACCCACCAGCCCGCGCTCCCTCCCAGACTGGGGAGAGAACCAGGAGTCCTGGCTCCCAGCCCCCCTGCTCTAACCCACCAGCCCCCCGTCCCCTCCCCGACCTGGGGAGAGAACCCAGGAGTCCTGGCTCCCAGCCCTCCTGCTCTAACCCACCAGCCCCCTCTCCCTCCCAGACCTGGGGAGAGAACCCAGGAGTCCTGGCTGCCCCCCCTCTCTAACCCACCAGCCCACCGCTCCCTCCCAGACCTCGGGAGATAACCCAGGAGTCCTGGCTCCCGCCCCCCCTCTCTAACCCACCAGCCCCCTCTCACCTCCCAGACCTGGGGAGAGAACCAGGCGTCCTGGCTCCCAGCCCCCAGTGCTCTAACCCACCAGCCCCCTGCTCCCGTCCCAGACCTGGGGAGAGAACCCAGGGGTCCGGGCTCCCAGCCCCCCCTGCTCTAACCCACCAGCCCCCCGCTCTCCTCCCAGACCTAGGGAGAGAACCCAGGGGTCCTGGCTCCCAGCCCCTCTGCTCTAACCCACCAGCCCCCACTCCCCTCCCAGACCTGGGGAGAGAACCCAGGAGTCCTGGCTCCAGCCCCCCCTTCTCTAACCACCAGCCCCCACTCCCCTCCCAGACCTGGGGAGAGAACCCAGGAGTCCTGGCTCCAAGCCCCCCCTTCTCTAACCCACCAGCCCCCCCTCCCTCCCAGACCTGAGGAGAGAACCCAGGAGTCCTGGCTCCCAGCCCCCTCTGCTCTAACCACCAGCCCCCTCCCCTCCAGAGCTGGGGAGAGAACCCAGGAGTCCTGGCTCCACCCCCTGCTCTAACCCACCAGCCCCTCTCGCTCCCAGACCTGGGAGAGAACCAGGAGTCCTGGCTCCCAGCCCCCCTGCTCTAACCCACCAGCCCCCGCTCCCTCCCAGACCTGGGGAGAGAACCAGGAGTCCTGGCTCCCAGCCCCCCTGCTTAACCACCAGCCCCGCGCTCCCCTCCCAGACCTGGGAGAGAACCCAGGAGTCCTGGCTCCCCGCCCCCCCTGCTCTAACCACCAGCCCCCGCTCCCCTCCCAGAGCTGGGGAGAGGACCCAGGAGTCCTGGCTCCCAGCCCCCCCTGCTCTAACCACCAGTCCCCGCTCCCCTCCCAGAGCTGGGGAGAGAACCCAGGAGTCCTGGCTCCCAGCCCCCCTGCTCTAACCCACCAGCCCCCGCTCCCTCCCAGACCTGGGGAGAGAACCCAGGAACCCTGGCTCCCAGCCCCCCTGCTCTAACCCACCAGCCCCCGCCTCCCCTCCCAGACCTGGGAGGGAGAACCCAGGAGTCCTGCTCCCAGCCCCCCTGCTCTAACCCACCAGCCCCGCGCTCCCCTCCCGACCTGGGGAGAGAACCCAGGAGTCCTGGCTCCCAGCCCCCCTCCTCTAACCCACGAGCCCCCGCTCCCCTCCCAGAGCTGGGATAGAACCCAGGAGTTCTGGCTCCCGACCCCCTGCTCTAATCCACCAGCCCCCCGCTCCCTCCCAGAGGGGAAGAACCCAGGAGTCCTGGCTCCCAGCCCCTGCTCTAACCACCAGCCCCCCATCCCCTCCCAGATCTGGGGAGAGAACCAGGAGTCCTGGCTCCCAGCCCCCCTGCTCTAACCCACCAGCCCCCATCCCTCCCAGACCTGGGGAGAGAACCCAGGAGTCCTATCTCCCAGCCCCCCTGCTCTAAGCCACCAGCCCCCGCTCCCCTCCCGACCTGGGGAGAGAACCCAGGAGTCCTGGCTCCCAGCCCTCCTGCTCTAACCCACCAGCCCCGCTCCCCTCCCAGCCCAGGGGAGAGAACCCAGGAGTCCTGGCTCCCAGCCCCTCCTGCTCTAACCCACCAGCCCCCGCTCCCCTCCCAGACTGGGGAGAGAACCTAGGAGTCCTGGCTCCCAGCCCCCCCTGCTAACCACCAGCCCCCGCTCCCCTCCCAGACCTGGGGAGAGAACCCAGGAGTCCTGGCTCCCAGCCCTCCTGCTCTACCCACCAGCCCGCGCTCCCCTCCCAGACCTGGGGGAGAACCCAGGAGTCCTGGCTCCAGCCCCCTGCTCTAACCCACCAGCCCCGCGTCCCCTCCCAGACTGGGGAGAGAACCCAGGAGTCCTGGCTCCCAGCCCCCCTGCTCTAACCCACCAGCCCCCGCTCCCGTCCCAGACCTGGGGAGAGAACCCAGGAGTCCTGGCTCCCAGCCTCCCTGCTCTAACCACCAGCCCCCGCTCCCTCCCAGACCTGGGGAGAGAACCCAGGAGTCCTGGCTCCCAGCCCCCCTGCTCTAACCACCAGCCCCGCGTCCCCTCCCAGACCTGGGGAGAGAACCCAGGAGTCCTGGCTCCCAGCCCCCCTGCTCTAACCCACCAGCCCGCTCCCCTCCCAGACCTGGGGAGAGAACCCAGGAGTCCTGGCTCCCAGCCCTCCTGCTCTAACCCACCAGCCCCCGCTCCCCTCCCAGACTGGGGGAGAACCCAGGAGTCCTGGCTCCCAGCCCCCCTGCTCTAACCCACCAGCCCCGCGCTCCCCTCCCAGACTGGGGAGAGAACCCAGGAGTCCTGGCTCCCAGCCCCCTGCTCTAACCCACCAGCCCCCGCTCCCCTCCCAGAGCTGGGAGAGAACCCAGGAGTCCTGGCTCCCAGCCCTCCCTGCTCTAACCCACCAGCCCCCGCTCCCTCCCAGACCTGGGGAGAGAACCCAGGAGTCTGGCTCCCTGCCCCCCCTCTCTAAACCAGCCCACGCTCCCCTCCCAGACCTGGGAGATAACCAGGAGTCCTGGCTCCCGCCCCCCTTCTCTAACCCACCAGCCCCCGCTCCCCTCCCAGACCTGGGGAGAGAACCCAGGCGTCCTGGCTCCCAGCCCCCTGCTAACCCACCAGCCCCCTGCTCCCTCCCAGACTAGGGAGAGAAACCAGGGGTCCGGCTCCCAGTCCCCCCTGCTCTAACCCACCAGCCCCCGCTCTCCTCCCAGACCAGGGAGAGAACCCAGGGTCCTGGCTCCCAGCCCCTCTGCTCTAACCCACCAGCCCCCCACTCCCCTCCAGACCTGGGGAGAGAACCCAGGAGTCCTGGCTCCAGCCCCCCCTTCTCTAACCCACCAGCCCCCCACTCCCCTCCCAGACCTGGGGAGAGAACCCAGGAGTCCTGGCTCCAGCCCCCCTTCTCTAACCCACCAGCCCCCCGCTCCCTCCCAGACCTGAGGAGAGAACCCAGGAGTCCTGGCTCCAGCCCCTCTGCTCTAACACCAGCCCCCTCTCCTCCCAGAGCTGGGGAGAGAACCCAGGAGTCCTGGCTCACAGCCCCCCTGCTCTAACCCACCAGCCCCCCTCTCCGCTCCCAGACCTGGGGAGAGAACCCAGGAGTCCTGGCTCCCAGCCCCCCTGCCTAACCCACCAGCCCCCCTCTCCCCTCCCAGACCTGGGGAGAGAACCCAGGAGTCCTGGCTCCCCGCCCCCCCTTCTCTAACCCACCAGCCCACCGCTCCCTCCCAGATCGGGAGAAACCCAGGAGTCCTGGCTCCCCGCCCCCCTTCTCTAACCACCAGCCCCCCCGCTCCCTCCCAGACCTGGGGAGAGAACCAGGAGTCCTGGATCCCAGCCCCCCTGCTCTAACCACCAGCCCCCGCTTCCCTCCCAGACCTGGGGAGAGAACCCAGGAGTCCTGGCTCCAGTCCTCCCTGCTCTACCCACCAGCCCCCACTCCCTCCCAGACCTGAGGAGAGAAACCCAGGAGTCCTGGCTCCAGCCCCCCTGCTCTAACCCACCAGCCCCCTGCTCCCTCCCAGACCTGGGGAGAGAACCAGGAGTCCTGGCTCCAGCCCCCCCTGCTCTAACCCACCAGCCCCGCGCTCCCTCCCAGACCTGGGAGAGAACCCAGGAGTCCTGGCTCCCAGCCCCCTGCTCTAACCACAGCCCCCCGCTCCCCTCCCAGACTGGGGAAGAACCCAGGAGTCCTGGCTCCCAGCCCCCCCTGCTCTAACCCACCAGCCCCCCTCCCCTCCCAGACCTGGGGAGAGACCCAGGAGTCCTGGCTCCCAGCCCACCCTGCTCTAACCACCAGCCCCCTCCCCTCCCAGACCTGGGGAGAGAACCCAGGAGTCCTAGCTCCCGCCCCCCCTTGCTCTGACCACCAGCCCCGCTTCCCCTCCCAGACCTGGGGGAGAACCCAGGAGTCCTGGCTCCCGCCCCCCTGCTCTAACCCACCAGCCCCCGCTCCCCTCCCACACCTGGGGAGAGAACCCAGGAGTCCTGGCTCCCAGCCCCTCCTGCTCTAAACCCACCAGCCCCCGCTCCCTCCCAGACCTGGGAGAGAACCAGGAGTCCTGGCTCCCAGCCCCCCTGCTATACCCACCAGCCCCCGCTCCCCTCCCAGACCTGGGGAGAGAACCCAGGAGTCCTGGCTCCCAGCCCCCCTGCTCTAACCCACCAGCCCCCGCTCCCCTCCCAGACCTGGGGAGAGAACCCAGGAGTCCTGGCTCCCAGCCCCCCTGCTCTAACCCACCAGCCCCCCGCTCCCCTCCCAGACCTGGGGAGAGAACCCAGGAGTCCTGGCTCCCAGCCCCACTGCTCTAACCCACCAGCCCCCACTCCCCTCCCAGAGCTGGGGAGAGAACCCAGGAGTCCTGGCTCCCAGCCCCCTGCTAACCACCAGCCCCCCTCCCCTCCCAGAGCTGGGGAGAGAACCCAGGAGTCCTGGCTCCCAGCCCCCACTGCTCTAACCCCCCAGCCCCCACTGCCCTCCCAGAGCCAGGGAGAGAACCCAGGAGTCCTGCTCCCAGCCCCACCCTGCACTCACCCACCAGCCGCCACTCCCCTCCCAGAGCTGGGCAGAGAACCCAGGAGTCCTGGCTCCCAGCCCCTCCTGCTCTAACCCACCAGCCCCCCGCTCCCCTCCCAGCCTGGGGAGAGAACCCAGGAGTCCTGGCTCCCAGCCCCCCTGCTCTAACCCACCAGCCCCGCCTCCCCTCCCAGACTGGGGAGAGAACCAGGAGTCCTGGCTCCCAGCCCCCCTGCTCTAACCCACCAGCCCCCCGCTCCCCTCCCAGACTGGGGAGAGAACCCAGGAGTCCTGGCTCCCAGCCCCCCTGCTCTAACCCACCAGCCCCGCGCTCCCTCCCAGACCTGGGGAGAGAACCCAGGAGTCCTGGCTCCCAGCCCCCTGCTCTAACCCACCAGCCCCCCGCTCCCTCCCAGGCCTGGGGAGAGAACCCAGGAGTCTTGGCTCCCAGGCCCCCCGCCCTGCTCTAACCACTAGACCCCGCTTCCCTCCCAGACTGGGGAGAGAACCCAGGAGTCCTGGCTCCCAGCCCCTCGCTCTAACCCACCAGCCCCCCGCTCCCCTCCCAGACCTGGGGAGAGAACCCAGGAGTCCTGGCTCCCAGCCCCCCTGCTCTAACCCACCAGCCCCCCGCTCCCTCCCAGACCTGGGGAGAGAACCCAGGAGTCCTGGCTCCCAGCCCCCCTGCTCTAACCCACCAGCCCCGCGCTCCCCTCCCAGACCTGGGGAGAGAACCCAGGAGTCCTGGCTCCCAGCCCCCCCTGCTCTAACCACCAGCCCCCCGCTCCCCTCCCAGACCTGGGAGAGAACCCAGGAGTCCTGGCTCCCAGCCCCCCTGCTCTAACCCACCAGCCCCCCGCTCCCCTCCCAGCACTGGGGAGAGAACCCAGGAGTCCTGGCTCCCAGCCCCCCCTGCTCTAACCCACCAGCCCCGCGCTCCCCTCCCAGACCTGGGGAGAGAACCCAGGAGTCCTGGCTCCCAGCCCCCCCTGCTCTAACCCACCAGCCCCCCGCTCCCCTCCCAGACCTGGGGAGAGAACCCAGGAGTCCTGGCTCCAAGCCCTCCTGCTCTAACCCACCAGCCCCCCGCTCCCCTCCCAGACCTGGGGAGAGAACCCAGGAGTCCTGGCTCCCAGCCCCTCCTGCTCTAACCCACCATCCCCCCGCTCCCCTCCCAGACCTGGGGAGAGAACCCAGGAGTCCTGGCTCCCAGCTCATACTGTTGGCCCTGGGGCCGACACTGCAGGCTTGGGTGATGCGTGGTCCGATGGCGCCACCTGCTGGCCACAAGGTGGAACCGACACATTCCTAGAACCCGAGCGATTATATGTGGGCTAGATTCTGGGGCGGGGGCTGGGAGCCAGGACTCCTGGGTTCTCTCCCCGGCTCTTGGAGGCGAGTGTGAGCTGGTGGGTTAGAGCAGGGGGGGCTGGGAGCCAGGACTCCTGGGTTCTCTCCCTAGCTCTTGGAGGCGAGTCGGAGCTGGTGGGTTAGAGCTGGGGGGGCTGGGACCAGGAATCCTGGGTTCTCTCCCGGCTCTTGGAGGCGAGTGGGAGCTGGTGGGTTAGAGCCGGGGGGCTGGGAGCCAGGACTCCTGGGTTCTCTCCCTGGCTACTGGTGTAATTAAAAGAGTCTCTAGCCCCTACCGCTACTTTAAGCCCTGGGTATATGAGAATTGAAATGCTGAGTTGCCCCCCCCCAAGTGTGATGTCACTGCTGGGGCACCCCCCTGCTCCCCGCCTCTACTGGGTAGTTTCCTGCATTTGTGACTGTACCACAATGGACTTTGTGTCCAGAAATCTACCCAGGGCTTCCTCTGGGGCAGGGCAGCTGCTTATCCAGGGACTCCTTGCCCAGCTGCCTCCACCATGTGTCTTAGTGAGATGAGACAAAGGGTGAGGGTCCAAAAAACCATCCAGTTTCCTCCCTCCTTGCCCCCCCAATTCCCACCTCCCTTGCCTTGCCCCCCCCACACCCCAGGATTCCCAGAGTAGCCTGGGACAATAGAAGGAAATAGAGCAACTTCATTCAGGGACCAGCCAGTCCCAGCAGCCCCCCCCCCGCTCCCAATTCCTGGATCTAAAAAGGGAGGGTGCCTTAACAGAGCAGTGGGGTGAACTGAGCAGGGATCAGAGCCAGGATTCCTGGGTTCTCTCCCCGGCTCTGGGAGGGGAGGGGGGTCTGGTGGGTTAGAGCGGGGGGGCTGGGAGTCAGGACTCCTGGGTTCTCTCCCAGGCTCTGGGAGGGGAGTGGGGGCGGTGGATCAGAGCAGGGGGGCTGGGAGCCAGGACTCCTGGGTTCTCTCCCCGGCTCTGGGATGGGAATGGGGTGGTGGGTTAGAAGAGGGGGGAGCTTGGAGCTGGATTTGTTTGTGGATCTTGGAATTCTCCAGCCTTTTTCCTGAAAAGTCTATTAATACTCCCCCCGCCCCCCCCCATGGCTGGGCCAGGGCAGGAAGGATGTGAACTAGAGAGAGAACTTCCCCCCCCCCAGGACACTATAAGAGACCCCGCCTGGATCAGCCATTGGAGGCTGGTTCTCCGGACTGGGGGGTTCAGCTGGGAGATTACACTCCCGCCCCCCACAAAGTCCTGCTGGCAGGAAGGTTGGAGGGTCCCTGCTGGTCAGGGTGAGCTGTCACTGCCTGATTCCTGGGTTTCTCCCCGGCTCTGGGAGGGGAGTGGGGGCTGAATGGGTTAGAGCGGGGGAGCTGGAAGCCAGGACTCCTGGGTTCTCTGCCCGGCTCTGGGGGGGGAGTGGGGTCTAGTGGTTACAGCGGGGGGGCGGGGGCTGGGAGCCAGGACTCCTGGGTTCTCTCCCTGGCTCTGGCAGCAGAGTGGGGGTGGTGGGTTAGAGGATGGGGGGCTGGGAGTCAGGACCCCTGGGCTCTCTCTCGAGCTCTGGGAGGGGAGTGGGGGCTGGTGGTTAGAGCAGGCAGGGCTGGGAGCCAGGATGCCTGGGTTCTCTCCCCAGCTCTGGGACAGGAGTGGGGCTGGTGGTTAGATCCTGCCTTCCCCTGCTGTGTCCCTCACCCCCTGCCCTGTTAGTAACCCCATCTCCCCCCCCAGGCCCTGGCCTGCGGTGACCCCCCAGTGTCCGCAGTCACTATGAGCTTGGGTGGGGCCGGGGGCCCGGTGGGCTCCGTCCGGGAGTTCACGCGCCATGCCAGCGACGTGCTGCTCAACCTGGACCAGCTACGTCACCGCCGCGTCCTGACCGATGTCACCCTGCTGGTGGGAGGGCGCCCCCTGCTGGCCCACAAGGCTGTGCTCGCCGCCTGCAGGTGAGGGGGGGGCGGAGCTGTGATGGTCTGGGGGCGTGGCCAGAGAGGGTGTGGCTGGGAACTGCTGGGGCTTGGCTGTAGAGGGCGTGGCTGCTGAGCAGTGGGCGTGACTGGGAAGGGTGGGGGCGTGGCTAGAGGGGGCGTCACTCTGCCAGTAGAGAGGGTGTGGCTGTGAATGGGTGTGGCTGGCTAGAGGGGGCCAGGCTGGGGGGCGTGGCAAGAGAGGGCGTGGCTGAGAAGGCTGGGGCGTGGCTAGAGAAGGCATCGCTTTGTGGCTAGAAGGGCGTGGCTAGAGAGGGCGTGGCTTGGGAAGGGTGGGCATGGCTAGAAGAGGCGTCACTCTGCGGGTAGTGGGTGTGGCTGTGTGGCTAGAGAGGGCGTGGCTGGGAAGGGTGGGCGTGGCTAGAGAGGGCGTCACTCTGCGGGTAGTGGGTGCGGCTGTGTGGCTAGAGAGGGGCGTGTTTGGGAAGGGTGGGCGTGGCTAGAGAGGGCATCACCTGCGGGTAGTGGGTGTGGTTGTGTGGCAAGATGAGGGCGTGGCTGAGAAGGCTGGGGCGTGGCTAGAGAAGGCATCGCTTTGTGGCTAGAAAGGGGCGTGGCTAGAGATGGGCGCGGCTGGGAAGGGTGGGCGTGGCTAGAGAGGGCGTCACTCTGCAGGTAGTGGGTGTGGCTGTGTGGCTAGAAAGGGCAAGCTGGGAATCGTGGGCGTGGCTAGAGAGGGGGTGGCAGTTGCATGGGTGGGCGGGGCTGTAAGGGGCGCTGCCGGTAGGGGGCGATGGTGGGAAGGCGGGTGCATAACTGGGTGGGGACATGGCTGATGGGGTCACGGGAACGGGCTCTGAGTCGTGGGGTCGGGGATGGTGGTGGCCGTGGGGTGGCTCTGGTGGGGCAGGGATATGGCTGTAGGTTCGGTGGAACCACACGGCACGGGGGGGGCCACACCTATCTGGACCACAGCTGGGTCCCCGTCCTGTGGCGACGAGGGTGAGGGGAGGGCCGCTGGGCCACTCTGAGCCACCTTTGGGGTGGGGAGAGAAGAGGCTGAGGCATGGCCATGGGGGGGTGGAGTCTGGGCCACGCCCCAGTGTGGGAAGGGGAGGCGTGGCCAAAGGGGAGGTGTCTATCCCCACGCCCCGCCCCAGCGTGGTCTGGGTGGGCCACGGTGGATGCTGGGAGTTGTAGTCCGTGTCCCACTTCCCATCACCTTCTCTCACCATGGCAGTGGCTTCTTCTACTCCATCTTCCTGGCCCCAGGTGGGCAGCCGAGGTCACTGTCCTCACCCTGCCCGGCTCCATCCAGCCCGGGGGCTTCCAGGCCCTACTGGATTTCATGTACACCTCCCGCCTGCCCCTCACCCCGGCCTCCGTCCCCGCCCTGCTCAACGCCGCCACCTACTGCAGATGGAGCACGTGGTGGACGCCTGTCACCGCTTCATCCAGGCCGGTAGGGGCGCCGGCTCCCATCCGGCCGCCGGGCGGCTCAGGGGGGCGGGGAATGGGACACGAGGCCTGTCTCCTCTAGGGGGCGCCAGCTCCCACCTGGGCCCCAGGGCTGGGACGAGCTGGCTCAGGGGGGCGGGGAATGGGACATGGGGGCCTGTCTCCTCTAGGGGGCGCCGGCTCCCACCTGGCCCCAGGGCAGGGACTGGCTGGCATCGGGGTGGTGGGGTGGGATGGGTCACTGCTCCCCCTCATTTCATCCCTCTCTCTTGCAGTTACGATCCGCGCTAGCTTCTACCCAAGCCCCTCCCTTCCCCAGCGGACCCCAAATCCCTGGACACCCCCAAGGACCCTCAGATGACAGTGGGACGGTGCCCGCAGGGGGTCCCCACCCAGAGGGCTGAGCCCGGGGGCTCCCCTGCGATCGGCTCCTGCCAGGCCGCCGGCGAAGGATTCTGGGGGGGCGCCCCCGGGCGGGGAGCGGGGCCCCCCCGACAGTCCGTCGCGCTCCGAGGGGCACCCCGCCTCCCCCGAGTCCAGCGGCTGCGCCCCCGCCCCCAAGGCTGCAACTGGAGAAATACAAGTTCATCGTCCTGAACTCCCTCCGGGGGGAGGGGGCAGGGGGAGGGGGTGGGGCCGGCCCCCAGCCCCCAACCCCCTGACCCAGCCCGAGCCCCGGCCAGCAAAGACCAAGGTGCCAGCCGTGGGGGAAGAGGGGGGCGGCCCAGGAGCCAGCGTGACGGCGCCCTCTGTGGGTGAGTGGCTGAGCTGGGGGGTGGGGCATCTGGTCCCATATCGGGGGGAGAGGCGGCCGGTCCCATAGCCGGGCCCATACGCTGGGATGGGGAGGGGTGCCTGGGCCCATACGTTGGGGAGGAGGGGCGCCCGGGCCTATATGCTGAGTGGGGGAGGGGTGCCGGTCCCATACATCAATTGAGGGGGATGCCGGGTCCCATATACTTGGCGGGGGGAGAGGCACCTGGTCCATATGCCGAGCTGGGGCGGGGGAGAGGCACCCCGTCCCGTGTGCTGGAAGTGGGAGGGGTTTCCAGTTCCATATGTGGGAAGGGGGAGCGGGAGGGGCACCCGGTCCCATACGCGGAGTGGGGGAGTGGTACCCAGTCCAATATACGGGGCGGAGCGCCCAGCCCCATATATCAGTAGAGAGGGGGTGCCAGGTCCCATAGACTTGGGGGGGGAGAGGCACCTGGTCCATATGCCGAGGGGATCGGGGCTTCTGGTCCTATATGCTTGTGAGAGGGGGCTCCTGGTCCAATATACAGGGGCGGGGAGCTTGGGCCCATACGGTGAGTGGGGGGTGGGAGCCTAGGCCCCATATACTGGGGGCTGGGGGGAGCTATGCCTCATAGTAGCTGAGCCCCCCCCCACCCCTTTCCCATCTCCCCGCAGGCCGCACCCCGCCTTGTCACAGTGCCCCGTGTGCCCCCAGCGCCTGCAGGTGGGGGCCGCACTGCACCCACCCTGCCCCCACCTTCCCCAGGGGCGGCCCCAGCCCGCAACAGGTGAGGGGCGAGGAAGGGGGCTCTGTCCCCTGCACTGTGTTGGGGGGGGGGCTGGTCCATACGTGCTGTGGGGGGGAGGGGCCGGTCCCATTTACACTGTGAGGTGGAGGGAGGGGCCAGTCTGATACGTGCTGTGGGGTGGGGGCGGGGCCGGTCTGATATGTGGGGAGGGGGAGGGGCTGGTCCCATACGCGCTGTGGGGTGAAGGGAGGGGGCAAGTCCCATATGCTGTGGGGGGGGGGCTGGTCCCATATAGGCGCTGGGGGGATGGGCCAGTCCCATATGCTGCAGAGCGGGCTCTGAGTATTGGGGACCCCGCCCCCCGGGCCATCCTGAACCCTCTCACGGCCCCCTCCCCTCCCGCAGGTGCTGGGCTGTACGGCTGCGCGGCCTGCGAGCTGGGCCTGGAGGAGGAGGAGGAGGGGGAGGGGGAGGAAGGGGGAGCAGATGGGGGCAGGCCCCAGCGACTGCCCCCACGACAACAAACCGTTCAAGTGTCACCTCTGCCGCTCGGCTTTTCGCTACAAGGGCAACCTGCTTCCCACCGCGCCGTCCACACTGGTATGGGGTGCCGGGGGGGGACCAGGGGGACGGGTGGGGGCAGGGAGGGACCAGGGGAGGGGGTGGAGTCAGAACGGTCAGGGGGAGGGGACCAGGGGAGGTGGGCGGGACCAGGGGAGGTGGGTGGAGTCAGGAACGGTCAGGGGGAGGGGACCAGGGGAGGTGGGCGGGACCAGGGGAGGTGGGTGGAGTCAGGAAGGGTCAGGGGGGGGTTAATGGGAGGTGGGAAGGAACAGGGGAGGTGGGTGGAGTCAGGAACGGTCAGGGGGAGGGGACCAGGGGAGGTGGGTGGGACCAGGGGAGGTGGGTGGAGTCAGGAAGGGTCAGGGGGCGGGGTTAATGGGAGGTGGGTGGAGTCAGGAACGGTTGGGGGAGGGGACCAGGGGAGGTGGGCGGGACCAGGGGAGGTGGGTGGAGTCAGGAAGGGTCGGGGCGGGGTTAATGGGAGGTGGGAGGGAACAAGGGAGGTGGGTGGAGTCAGGAACAGTCGGGGGAGGGGACCAGGGGAGGTGGGCGGGACCAGGGAGGTGGGTGGAGTCAGGAAGGGTCAGGGGCGGGGTTAATGGGAGGTGGGTGGGGTCCGGGGAGGTGGGAGGGGCCAGGGAAAGGTGGGAAAAGTCAGCAGGAGGAGGAAGGGGTTAAGGGGAAGCAGGAGGACCAAGAGCATGTTGGAGGGCTCATGGGGAGGGGTCAGAGGGGAGGTGGGTGGGGCCAAAGAGGAGACAGGAAGGGGGTCAGGGGATTGGGGGAGGGGTCAGTGGGAGGCGACGTGAGGCTGTGCAGATCAGGAGAGCTTGGGGGGGGCCGTGCCGCCCCTAGCTGCCCCCTGTGTCCCCCCCAGGTGAGAAGCCATATCGCTGCGGAGTCTGTGGGGCCCAGTTCAACCGGCCAGCCAACCTCAAAACCCACTCGCGGATCCACTCAGGCGAAAAGCCCTACAAGTGTGAGACCTGCGGCTCCAGCTTCGTGCAGGTGCGGGGTGGGGGGCAGGGTAGGCTCTGCGGGGGTCGGGTGGAGATGAGGGGCTGTGAGGGGGAGGCCTGGGGCAAGGAGCAGTGAACGAAACTCATGCAATCAATAAGGGCCAACATACTGGGGGAGAAGTGGGATCTGAAGCCCCCGGCTCCCATAGACTCCAATGGGGAGCAGGGCCCCCTAGTGGCCAGGCCGGGTACTGCCACCCCGGGTCCCATAGATTCCAATGGGAAGCAGGGCCCCCTAGAGGCCTGGCCAAGTACTGCAGCCCCCTGGAATCTGATCACGGCTCTCTCCCCTCTCAGGTCGCCCACCTCCGGGCCCACGTGTTGATCCACACGGGTGAAAAGCCCTACCCGTGTGAGACGTGTGGGACACGCTTCCGGCACCTACAGACCCTCAAGAGCCACATCCGCATCCACACGGGCGAGAAACCGTATCACGTGAGTGGGGGGGGGGACGGGGACAGGACTCCTGGGTTCTCCCCCTGCCCGGCTCAGGGCACTGACCTCTGCTCTCTTGTGGCCCCCCCACAGTGCGAGACCTGCCACCTGCACTTCCGGCACAAGAGCCAGCTGCGGCTACACCTACGGCAGAAGCACGGGGCCGTCACCAACACCAAGATCCGCTACGCAGTGTTGGCCGGCCCCTCCGGCGCCCGCTGCTGAACGGGGACCGCGCTTCCTCCCCCTCTCACCAGAGAGCAGGAGAGAGACACAGCCCCTCCCCGCCCCCCCCCACCCCGCACCGCATCGCTGCTTACTTCGCTCCTGCCAGCAGGGGGAGCCGTGTCGAGGTAGGGGAAATTCCCGGCCTGTCAGGAGGGGCCCGCTGGTCGTGACCCCCTTTCATAGCATGTGTTGGCCTGCGGTGTCTGGGCTTGGCTGGGGGGGGGCACTACGGGACATGGGGGGCTATGGACTGCAGGGGGGAGGTCTCTCTGGTCTACGGAAGACACAGTTCCATATGTATAGGGGGGAGTGTATCTGCACCCTGTGTTTTTGAAGTGGGTCTGCCATTCCCTCCCCCCCCCCCCAAGCTGGGGAGGGAACCGGAGTCCTGGCTCCCAGCCCTCTGCTGTAACCACTAGACCCCACTCCCCATCCAAAGCCAGGGAGAGAACCCCGGAGTCCTGGCTCCCAGCTCCTCCTGCTCCAACCCACCAGACCCCACTCCCCTCCCAGAGCTCGGGAGAGAACCCAGGAGTCCTTGGTTCTTTAAGTAAATGTGGCACAGGAAGTGATGTCAGAGCTCTGCAGGCAGAGCGTTGTGAGAGACCGCGCCCTCCCCCCCCCACACTTTTCTTAACTACTGTACTTAATTTTCAGTTGATTTATGTTTCCTTCTGGAAGGCAATATCTCATTTGGTTAAATCAGTTTCAATCCAGAGTCACTCTGAATTCTCCCCTACCCTGGACATCTATGGACAACTGATGACGCCGGCTTGATGTTGGCTTAATTGGAGTCAACAGTTGCCAGTTGTGCATAGACTTCACTGAAGTTCTAATCGCGATCTAAATCTGGGAGGAGTGACTCTGATTTAACCACCCTGGAAGCCTCTCTAGCCAGCTAATTGTGACTCTGCAGTTTTGGTGACACTAGTGTCACTCCAGTTAAGTTCTCACCAAGAAGAAAAGGAGTACTTGTGGCACCTTAGAGACTAACAAATTTATTAGAGCATAAGCTTTCGTGAGCTACAGCTCACTTCATCGGATGCATTGCATTGCATTGCATCCGATGAAGTGAGCTGTAGCTCACGAAAGCTTATGCTCTAATAAATTTGTTAGTCTCTAAGGTGCCACAAGTACTCCTTTTTTTTTGCGAATACAGACTAACACGGCTGCTACTCTGAAACCTGTTCTCACCAAGGTTGGACATCTTTAGGGACACCGAAAGTCTCTGGTTTGACAGCCGTTTAATCAAAATCAGGGGTCACTAGCTGTCCATGAAGACCTCAAAGACATTCTAGTCCAGTCTCTAAATCTCTGTGGATTGACTCTGGATTGACTCTGATTTTACTAAAATCCAGATAAACCATTTGTCCACGGAGTCTTTACTGAAGATCTAGCCTACCCTAGAAGTCTCTATGGACAACTGGTGACTCCGGAGTTTTGCTTAAACCAGTTTTAATACAGAGTCACTCCAGTTGAGCTTTCCCCTACCCACGGTGTCTCTATGGACAACTGATGCCTCCAGCTTGATGCTGGTTCAAGAAGGTGTTTTCTTCTTTTCTTTTTCACAAAGGTTCTTTAAAGAATTAAATGTATTTTTTTGCTGACAGTGGCTTTTTCTGACCCGTATCTATCTATATTTTTTTAATCCCCCCCGCAAGTTGGGGGTGTATTTTTTGTTGCTTTTAATTTGCTTTGCAATGTCAGTGCTCGGAGCAAATGAAAATGGCGTTTGTAGCTCGGCCACTTGACCTTGTGTTAGTTAGTTGCCTGCTCTAGGAGGCTCTAGAGTTGTACTGGGGCAGGTCCATTGCAAAAGGGTTCTTGATGTGCTGGAGATCTCTGGAAGCATGAAGTGTAGCAAAGCAAGGAGTTTGATCCTAAGGTCTGGGGACCTTCTGGAGTTTATCAGGTTGGAGTCTGGAACGTAATGTATCCTATGTTCTAGGTATGGTTATCCAGCATGTAAATATTCCACCTTCTGAGTGTAGAACATCTACATTTATCTGGATATGGGATGCAGAACATCTAAGGTGTCTTGTCTATAGGATTGAGGGTTCTAGACTGTGTTCTTCGGGAGTCTACATATTCTAGCTCCAGAGTCCAGATCCTCCGAGATCTCCTCTTTACGGAATCCTGGGTTCCAGAATCTGTATTTTCTGAATCTAAATATTCCATCCGCCGAGTCTGGAGCCTCCTGGATCAAAGGTTTCAGGAGCAGAGGTTCTGGATTGCTAAAATGTAGATGATCCAGGTCCTCCATAGCATATGACCTCTGAGGTGTTCTGCCTATGGGTTCCTGACTTCCAGGCTTCCTCTCAATATTATGTCTCCAGATACTAGAATCTCTGAGGCCTCATGTCTACCAGATCCTGGGTTGTAGGCTCTTTTGAGTGTCTATCTCCAGATTGTGGAACCTCTCAGCTCAAGGGCTTCCAGAGCATGGGTTCTAGATTATTCATCTGTAACCCTTCCATATCCACTTTGCCTGATGGCTTTTGGGCATTTCAGGTTCTGGAGACCAAAGCTAGAGTGATGCAGAATGTTTAGTCTCTGGTCCCAGCTAAGGTTCTAGATTATCAATGGATGAGTCTAGAACACAACTGATTGATGGGCTGGATCATTAGATCAGGAATCCCTCTGGATTGGGAATACTGCAGGGTGCAAGATATTTGGCATGGGTGGCTGAGGACCCTACTCCCCCCAAGACAATTAAAGTCAGAGCAGGTTAGTGGGGCAAGAGAGGGATCTGGGATCACAGTGGCCCTAGAATAAAGCTCAAAACTTCAGCAGCAACTGGTCTTTGCTGCTCCAGAAGAGGTCTGGAACCTCTGGTGCTTCACGGCATGTGGGGAAACGGGAGAGACCTGTGGTTCTGGAATGAGGAGAGAAGTTTATCGCCTTCCAATTGCCAGGGGGAAGAGCAGATGGGAAAGGAGAGTCAAGAACAGCATAGTCTAAAGCAACCTAGGAATGGATAGTGTGGCACAGAATGGATAATGGAACCTACAACCAATGTATAGTAAAGGCTAGAACAAATAGTGCCCGCCCAGAATAGATAGCCCATTCTAGAATGGATAATGTAGTCTAGAACTGATGACATAGGAATACATGGTGTGGTCTAGAACAGATCGCCCAATCTCGAATCAATAGCTTAGGAAGGGATACCACACCTCGGAACGAAAAGACCCATCTAGAATGACAGCCCAGTCTAGAACACACAGTCTCTGAACAGTTTGCGCTGCCTATAATGGAGAGCACAACCGAGAATGGCTATGGTAGTCTAGAATTCATGAACAAGGAATGGATAACACCATCCAGGACAGCATAGTCTAGTACGGATAACCTAGGAAAGGATAGCCCAGTCTAGATCGGTAGCCCAATCTAGAACCCATTGCTTAGGAAGGGATACCGCAGCCTGGACCCATCTAGCACCATCTAGAATGGCTAGCCTAGGAAGGCTAGCACAGTCTAGAATGGCTAATCCAGTCTAGAATTGGCTGGGTGGTCTAGGATGGCTAGCCTAGGAGTAGATAGTGCAGACAGTGCAGTCTAGACGTGATAGGTTGGGATCAGGCGACCATCCACACAATGGGGCTCTAGTTGGACGTGGAACACACACATCTCCCTCTCCCATCTCCTACTCCCCACCTAGTAGGGGTCAGTTATTCTCCCTCTATCATGCGCACATGATGGGACTGGTTCCCACTACCACACATAAGGAAGATATCCCGTTCCCCACCCCTGAGCCAGCCAGAGCCCCGTCATGGGGCCGGATGGGAGCTGGCACCCGCTAGAGGGGACAGGCCCCATGCCCAATTCCCCACCCCCCGGAGCCAGCCAGTCCCCCACCCTTGGGCCAATTCACAGCTGGCATCCCCTAGAGGGGAAATTTAACAGCTATTCTTAGTGCAGGCTACTGGAGGGGTGCAGTGGCATATTTAACTTCCCCCACTCCTGTAGTTCTTCTGGGATTTGAAGACACCCCCTCCCCCAGCTACAAGCACATGTTGCCGGGAAACATGCAAACGGGGGTAAATTGCAGAGGTGGGAATATTATATATTGTCACAAAACGCTGTGGGGCAAAATGTGCTTTCAAGTCACGGCTCCGCCTTGGTGTTCTGGTGGGGGAGAGGTTTGGGTCGGGGGGGCTATTTGGAGCTGATTTGGGGGGTACCTGTCAAAAGCTGGTTCTGGCCTCACACCCTGTAGCACCTCAACACGCGGCTCGGTGGCTGGTTTCAATAAAGCTTTTTTGGACAGATGCACGGGTGCATTTTGTTTAGCAAGGCCCTGCCTGCCGGGGAAGAGCGGCCCTGCTGAGCCCCCTGCCCCGCCCCATACCCCCCAGCTCCCCCTAGAGCTGCCCTGGGGCCAGCCCTGCCTGCCAGGGGAGAGCGCCCCTGCTGAGCCCCCCAGCACCTATCCTGCAGCACAGCACCCCCTAGCGCCGCCCTGGGGCCAACACTCCCAGCACTGAAATGCAGCCACCTCTGGGATGGAGCAGCTGGTTATCCGGGGATCCCTCGCCCGGCGCTGAGATGCAGCCACATATGGGGGTGAGGGTGGGGGCGGGGGGGAACGAAAATCCCTACTCAGATGCAAATGATGGGAGGGAAGGCAGAATTGCCCACGACAAATCCCACCCAGCGACCTCGATCCAGTGTCCTTTGTGGGGACAGCACAACCGGCTCGTCTTTAGTTTTACCATATGACTCTGGGACAGCAGCAGGGTCTGGTGGTTAGAGCGAGGGGGGCAGGTGGGAGCCAGGACTCCTGGGTTCTCTCCCCAGTTCTAGGAGGGGAGTGGGGTCTAATGGTTAGAGCGGGGGGCTGGGAGCCAGGACTCCTGGGTTCTCTCCATGGCTCTGGGAAGGGAGTGGGGTCTAGTGGTTAGAACAGGAGGGGCTGGGAGCCAGAACTCCTGGGTTCTCTCCCCAGATCTGCTCCAAACTCACTGTTTAGCCTTGGACCAGTCACCCTTTTCTCTCCCTCTCCCCCTGGAAATCCACAGAGCTCATGCGTCTTCCTCTGGGGTGGGAAAGAAGCCCCAGGGGCTGGGCTGGGCTGCCTTGGGGTAGACCGGTTCCCTCCTAGCGGGCGAGGGGGGTGCTGGGCAGGATGGGACACAGAGCCGCAAGGGGCAGCTGAATTGCTGCAGGCCAACGAAGAGAATGGGGGTGTCACCCCCCCACCCCACTTGTCTTAGCTGGAAAAGAACTCATCCATAAGCTCTTAGGGATGGAACCCAGGTGTCCTGGCTCCCAGCTCTAACCCACTAGCCCCCACTCCCCTCCCAGAGCTGGGGAGAGAACCCAGGAGTCCTGGCTCCCAGCCCCCCCGCTCTAACCCACCAGCCCGCGCTCCCCTCCCAGAGCCGGGGAGAGAACCCAGGAGTCCGGGCTCCCTGTCCTGCTGTCTGCGCTCACTGAAGAGGGGCGGGGGGGGGCCCACAGACACGCCCCATCCCAGCTTCCTGTCCTAACAATGGACCCAGGGCAGCTGTGTCCTGCCAGTGTCCCTGCAGAGCGTCACTGCCTGATCTGGGAGCTTCCTGCAGAGCTGGGGGCGGGGGAGGGAGGACCGGGGGCTTGATTCAGATCAAGGTTCCCTGGGGTCAAGCCAGCGTCACCTCCCGAACTACAAGGCGGGGGGCAGGGCTGCATTCTGCTCTCAGCAACCCCGGGGTGAATTTGGAGTCAGCCACTAGGCCTCACTCCCCTTCAAGAGTCCTGGCTCCCAACCCCTCCCGCCACCCCCACTCTAACCCACCAGTCCCCCACTCCCCTCCCAGAGCCGGGGAGAGAAGTCAGGAGTCCTGGCTCCCAGCCCCCCCTGCTCTAACACTAGACCCCACTCCCCTCCCAGGGCCAGGGAGAGAACCCAGGAGTCCGGGTTCCCAGCCACCCTGCTCTGACCCACCAGCCCCCACTCCCCTCCCAGAGCCAGGGAGAGAACCCAGGAGTCCTGGCTCCCAGCCCCCCCCCGCTCTAACCACTAGACCCCACTCCCCTCCCAGAGCCGGGGAGAGAAGCTAGGAGTCCTACACCTTTAATACAAAAACAGGGACCCTCGATTATTATCCAGTTCTCCCCTGCACAACAGGTGTAAACAATTGCACTCCTTGATCTGTGATGAGGCTCACTTCTGGAGGGGCTGGGGGCAGGTCTTAGACACACTAGTCGTCTGGAAAAGGTGTGTGTGGGGGGAGTTTCGATTTGTGGGGCTAGATAGGAGCTGGTGCCCCCTACAGGGGACAGGCCCCGTGCCCCATTCCCTGCCCCCCTGAACCAGCCAGTCCCCCGACCTTGGCGCCAGATGGCAGCCGGCGCCCTCTAGGTAGCATTGTGTGTCCTGAGCCCCGTACTGCCCCCCACTCGAGAGGATTTCCCCTGCCTTACCCACAGCCCCCAGCTTCACAGACCCTCGTGAACCCCGACACCACCCCACTACAGGAGCTGGGGGGGCTATTGCTGAGGGGGGGCTCCAGACCCCCAGGATCAGTGGGGCTCCGGTCTCTGCCAGTGGCCCTACAGCCGTGCCTCTGCCACAGCCGGAGGCCAGCTGGCCGGATTTCCTTCCTGTGGCTCAGAGCCGGCAAGGGGGCGGGGAGCGGACATGGGGTCCCCCCCCCAGCTCCTTCCGCAACAGTCACAGAAGCAGGAAACAGGTGCGAAGACGTCATCCCTGGGCCCTCCCCACACAAACACACACACCAGTGACCCCGGAGGGCTGGGGTAAGTCACGGCCCCAAGGAGGCAGCCAGGCCGTGGGCCGGGGGAGACAGGGTGAGGCCGGGAAGGCAGAGAGTGGAGCCCAGACAGATCAGAGCGACAGGCCCATCTAGCCCGGTATCCAGCCTGCTGCCCTGGTCCCGATAGTTCAGTAACCTATGCTACCTTGGACTATTTCAGCCTGGTTATCCAGGGACCCCTCAGCCGGCACGAAGATGTGGCCACCTCTGGGGCGGGGCGGCTGGTGACACAGGGACCCTTCGCCCAGCGCCGAGATGCGGCCACCTCTGGGGCGGGGCGGTTGGTGACACGGGGACCCCTCGCCCGGCCTGAGATGTGGCCACCTCTGGGGCAGGGCGGCTGGTTATCCAGGGTATCCTTGCCCAGCACCGAAACTCACCCGCTGTTTGCAGTGGGACAAAACTCATCTAAACGCAATCCCACATTGCTCCCCCCGCCCGGCCCCGCTCCACCAACAACACTCCCCCATCAACCCCTCCCCACACACACAAACACACACGCACACACAGCCAACGCACGGGGCACAATCACACACTGCTGTGTGCACGCGCGCCCCCCATCTCCTTCCTTGTGTGTGCCCATGCACACTGCCCCCCCATGCTGCTGGTTTAGGGGGGAGGGGTTGCACAGCCTCCAGTCCCAACCCCCCCCTTACACACATACACACACTTCCTCCCAGTGGAAGGGGCGGCTGGGGGCGGGTAGGAGGAAACAGATCAGCTAGAAACTTCCAGGACCGATGGCCAAGAAAAACCAGAACCACCCCGACCCCCGCCCACCCCCACCGGATCCATCTCTCGGGAACCGCGCCCCCGCCCCACTAGCCCATTCTGCAGCTCGGGGCTGCCCCCTAGTGACAGAAGCTGGCCTCTCATTCCTGGTTCATTCCCAGTTTCTTCTCCCTCATTCCCAGGGTGTGTGTGTGTGTGTGTGTGGATGGAGCCCCAGAGTGCGATACAGGATTCCCAGGTCAAGCCGCGTCGCGGCTCCGTGACTCAGTTTCCCCACCTGCGCAAGGAGGATGTGACTCACTGAACCGCCACGGGAGACGCTTCCCAAGCAGCGGGCCGAGGGGTCACTGCACACCAGGCCCCAGACCCAGGCAGCCCCACTCAGGAATCCCTTCCCCCCCACCCCAACCAGCCTGCAATCCCCCAGCCCTGCTGCCTCACATCAGAGCCAAGGGCCCATCTACCCCGGCATCAGGCCTGCTGCCAAAATCTTCTGCAAAGAGCAGAGGTAAAAGAGCAGCAACCCAATGCTTTGCTAAAAGGGGTGGATTGTGTCGCTAATTCATGCCCCCCCAACCCCCCAACACACACACACACACACAGAGCAGAGGGCATCACACACACAACATTCACGTTATGTGAAGTATCATTGCCGGAGGAACCAGGCTTTTGACCCAGTGCAAGGCTTGGCTCATCACAGATGCTCCCCCTCGTGGCGGTCCTCCGGTGGTCTGCTTCTTCCCCTTGACTCACCCCTCCGGCCAGTTCACCTTCGCCCCTTCCCCTTCCGGGGCGATGAATCCAAACGTCCGATTCCTCCGTCCGGTCTGCAGCCCTCTGTCCTGGGCCCCATGCCCCGAGACCTCACACCCTTCTCTCCCCTGCCCCGGGACTTCAGCCCCTTTCCGAGCAGCAGGTTGGGGGGCCCGGGCCAGCCCGTCCCCGACGCCCGGCTGCCTGCTTTCGCCTCTCAGCTGGCCTCCCTGGAATTCCGGATCCTGCCCTGTTCTCAGGGCCCCCCACCGCTGGGGCCTGCCCCCCATCCCCGCTGGCCACTACTTCGGAGAGGACCCGTAGCTTCTCTATCCCCCTCCGGACCCCCCCAGGCTGCGCCACTCCCAGCGTCTGTGCTCTGCTCTCTCCCATCGGGGGAAGCGCGGTTCTCCAACGGGGCCTCGTGGCGGGTGATTGGGCACCGCGATCTTCGGTGCCGACTCCCTGGGGGCTCCAGCCCCGGAGCACCCATGGGAAAAATAAATAGTGGGAACCACAGCTGTTGGCTGGTGCCCCGATCAGCTAATTGGGGGCTCGGGGGGGGCGGAGCAAGGGCAGGGCCTTGCAGGAGGGAGTGGAACAAGGGCGGGGCCTCAGGGAAGGGAGTGGAGTGGGGGCGGGGCCTCGGGGGAGGGGGGAGAGTGAGGGAGGCGGAGGAGCGAGGGAGGGGGCTTGGGGGAGGGGGTGGAGCGAGCGTGGGGTCTTGGGGGAGGGAGCGGAGGGGGGGAAGAGGCGGAGCAAGAGCGGGGCCCGGGGGCGGTGGAGCAAGGGAGGGGGCTCGGGGGAGGGGCGGAGTGGGGGTGGAAAGAGGCGGAGAGACAGCAGGCCCCCTGGGGAGGGGGCAGAGCGAGGGCGGGGCCTTGCAGGAGGGGGTGGAGCAAGGGCGGGGCCTCAGGGAAGGGAGTGGAGTGGGGGCGGGGCCTCAGGGAGGGGGGAGAGCAAGGGAGGAGCCTTGGGGAGAGGGCAGTGCGAGCCTGGGGTCTTGTGGAGGGAGCGGAGTGGGGGCAGGAAGAGGCAGAGCAAGAGCAGGGCTTTGGGGGAGGGGGACGGAGCGAGGGTTTGGGTCTTGTGGGGTGGAGCAAGGCAGGGTCTAGATGATCTCCTGAGGTCCCTTCCAATCCTGATATTCTAGGGGGTGGCATGGGGGCGGGGCCTCAGGGCAGAGCACCCCCAGGGGGAAAGGAAAACTCACCGCCCGTGCCCACGATCCTGGACCGCATCGAAAAGGGGATGGTGGGCAGGAGCAGGGAGGTTTTGTTCCCTCCGGGTTTGGCTGCCCGGATCCTCCGTCCAGGGCTGGGGCCCACGGTTCCAGGGGGAGGGCGATGAATTGGAAGAGGGCCGGAGACGAGCCGTGAGAAATATTCAAGAGGTAGGAAACCCCGGCTTAGGGCGATCCCACCCCGGAGCCCGATCCATGTAGCGTCACCAAGAGACGGCTGAGGGGTGGCTTGCTCCCGGTGTGCCGTTGTGGGTGACGCCCCCAGACCGATTGCCAAGGGCCATCAGCGGGACAATGAGCCTGGGGATACAACTGATGGATACACCAACCTGGCTGGCTCTTTTGGGGTCAGAAGAACATTTTTGTATAGCAAGCAGAGGTTTTAAGTAACTTCTCACTCCACTGGACCTAGGTGCTGATTGGGAGCCAGACAACTGGAATACAATACCGGGCGCTGTGTGATTTCTGTTTTCGGCTTCTCGACAACCAGGAAGGGGGATCAGGAGCACAGTCTGTGACCGGTGGGTGACTCTAACTTCAGTGTTAACCACCAGTTTTGGGGAGAATCTGCGCTTCTTTTTGCAGCCTGCCCGGACCCTGGCATTTCCCCAGGCCACACGAGCCAGGAGAAATAGTCCAGAATTAGAAAACATGGCTTAGAACGATCCAATCCAGGAGCCCAAGTGTCACCAAGAGACAGCTGAGGGGTGACTGGATTCCTGTCTCTAGATATCTACGTAAGGAACATATATTTCACTCTCCAGCCTAGGAGAGGAAGGTCTAACACCGTCCAACGGCTGGAAGATGAAGCTAGACCAATTCAGACCGGAAAGATGGTGCAATTATTTTAAGAGTAATTAACAATTATCCCTGGTAAAAAAAACTGATGCCAGATTGCCTGTCTGAACGGGTCTAGCTTCAACGTCCAGCCGTCGGCTCTTGTTAGATGGAAGAGTCTAAATCAAATCTCCTGTCCCCCTTGTAGACCGGGATCAAATCACCCCTTCGCCTTCTCTCCGTGAAGCTAAACAGACCAAGCTCTTCTCATCTCTCAGCGTAAGGCACATTTTCAAATCTTTGCATCGTTCCAGTAGCTCTTCTCTGAACCCTCCCCGGTTTATCATCGACATCAGACGCGCCGTTGACCTCCCTCCTGGCTGGTCTATGGGCACAAGTTCTTTGTCTCTCGGACCACGCAGACTGCCACAGGAAAACATCCCCAGACTTGTTGGGTACATGGGGGATTTGCGTTAATTACCCCTCTTGTGTTTCTCCCTTCCGCTCCAAGTTCAGGAAACATAACCCCGTGGCCCACGAAGAGGCTCGGACGATTTGTAAAGTCAATACAATCAGCCTGGAATATTCCAGCGTTCTCCAAAGCATCATATCTGCCACACCTGACTCACACTTCACAGAAGTTACCAGCTATTAAGGATGGCCAGACTGGGTCAAACCAAGGGTCCATCTAGCCCAGTATCCTGTCATCCGACAGTGGCCAATGCCAGGTGCCCCAGAGGGAAGGAACAGAACAGGGAATCATCATTCCCAGCTTCTGGCAAACAGAGGCCAGGGACCCCGTCCCTGCCCACCCTGGCTAATAGTCATTGATGGACCTGTCCTCAATGAACTTATCTAGTTTTTTTTTTTTAACCCTGTTCTAGTCTTGGTCTTGAGAACATCCCCTGGTGAGGAGTTCCACAAGTTGACTGTGTGTTGTGTGAAGAAATACTTCCTTTTGTTTGTTTTAAACCTGCTGCCTATTTATTTCATTGGGTGACCCCTGGTTCATGAGTAAATAACACGTCCTTATTTACTTTCTCCACATCCGTCGTGATTTTATAGCCCTCAATCATATCCCCCCTTAGTCGTCTCTTTCCCATGCTGAAAAGTCCCGGTCTTATTCATCTCTCCTTGTACGGAAGCGGTTCCAGACCCCGAATCATTTTTGTTGCCCTTTTCTGCACCTTTTCCAATCCCAATAGATCTTTTTGGAGACGGGGCGACCACATCTGCACGCAGCATTCAAGCTGTGGGCGTCCCATGGATTTATATAGAGGCAACAGGATATTTTCTGTCCTATTATCTATCCCTCTCTTAATGATTCCCTGCATACTGTTGGCTTTTTTGACGCCGCTGCACATTGAGTGGATGTTTTCAGAGAACCAAGGATGCCAAGATCCCTTTCTTGAGTGGGAACAGCTCATTTAGACCCCATCCTTTTATGCGTATAGCTGGGATGATGCTTTCCAATGTGCATTACTTTGCATTGATCAACATTCAGTTTCAGCTGCCGTTGCGTTGCCGGGTCACCCGGTTTTGTGAGATCCCTTTGTAGCTCTTCGCAGTCTGATTTCCCAGTTTATATCTCCTCCTTTGACTCAAGTCTTTCTGCTTTCAGTCCATGTCTTCGTTCCCTTCTTTCCGGCAGACTATTTATTCCCCCCCTCCCTTTGATGGTTATTTTCATGGGGCTCCTGGCTTTTTCACAGCCAACCGACAAGCAACCCAGCGCCTCGAAGTCTCATAGTGACTTTCCCCCTTCCAAACACGGAGAATTTTTCATGGGCTTCTGGTTCCAAAAAGCAACACCCTGGAGTTGTCCCCTTTATTTGGTAAAAACGCCCGCCTATCTTCTTTTTTCAAACCACACCAGGCCAACCTGGAGGCAGACTATATCCGTCCGATTTTGCCACAAACTGAGATCTAACACCGGCTGATGTGAAGCTCAAAGAATATGCCTTGTCAGAGGAAAGTCAAAGCAGATGGCTTTCTACGCCCTTGGGTTTTTCACTCCCTCCTCTCTACCGGGACGATCCGTTGCAGCGCCGTTGGCATCCGACAGCGGCCTAGGAGCATTTGGGGCTAGATCCAGCCCCGCAAGGGAGTTGAAAACGCACGACGGCGGAAGGATCGGCTGCCGGTTGCGTTTCCGCCGATTCAATCAGCGTCGTCGGCCGCACTGTCATTGTAACTGAAGGGAGGCGGGGAACCGACCATTTGCCGTGTCCGGCGAGGGGAGAGCAAGGTGGGTTTGGTTCGATCGGCAGCAAAGGGAGAGGGAGGGGAGACATGAGGAGAAAATGCCCCCTTTGTGCAGGCCGCAGGGCAGCCCCATAGCCACACCCCATGCCCCCTCTGTGCAGGGCACACGGCAGCCCCATAGTCCCCCAGATATCCTCATAGCCCTCCTGGCTTCGATGTCTCCTCTGTGCAACCCCATAGCCCCCCCAGATGCCCCCTCTGTGCAGCCCCATAGCCCCCACCCCCTCTGTGCAGGGCACAGGGCACCCCATAGCCCCCCAGATATCCTCTCTGTGCAGCCCCATAGCCCTCCAAATGCACCCTTTGTGCAGGGCATAGGGCAGCCCCATAGCCCTCCGCACCCTGATGTCCCCTCTGTGCAGGCACAGGGCTGCGCCATAGCCCTCTGAGTCCCCCTTCTGTGCAGGAAACGGGACAGTCTCATAGCCGCCCCGATATCCCCTTTGCCAGGGCACATGGCAGCCTCATAGAGCCCCCCATGCCTCCTCTGTATAGCCTCATAGCCCTCCCACCTGCCCAAATGCTTCCTCTGTGCGGGGCACAGGGCAGCCCCATAGCCCCCCAGATAGCCTCTCTATGCAGCCCCATAGCCCTCCCCATGTCCCCTCTGTGCAGGGCACATGGCAGCCCCAGAGTGCCCCCAGATGTCCCCTCTGTGCAGGGCACATGGCAGCCCCAGAGTGCCCCCAGATGTCCTCTCTGTGCAGCCCCATAGCCCCCCAAATGCACCCAATGTTTCCTCTGTGCAGGGCACCCCCATAGCCGCCCCCCAGATGTCCCCTCTGTGCAGGGCACACAGCAGCCCCATAGCCCCCCAGATATCCTTTCTGAGCAGCCCCGATCCCCCCAAATGCCCCCTCTGAGCAGCCTCACAGCAGGCCTTCTATGCAGGGCGCAGGGCAGCCCCATAGCCCCTCTGTGCACCGCCAAAGCCGCCCCCCATGTCCCCTCTGTGCAGCCCCATAGGCCCCGACGTCCGCCCTGTGCAGCCCCAGGACAGCCCCCGAGCTCCGCCCCCAACACTGCCCTGTGTCAGGGAGGGGGGGCAGGGACAAGAGGCGGACCCACGAATTAAGCCCAAATCAGCGGATGCTCCGCTACAGCCCAGCCGCGCCTGCGCCGGTGGGGTGAGAGCGGGAGGCGGGGCTTCGGGGGCGTGGCCTGCTTCCCCCCCCCGGCTTCAGTCTCGGCTCGCCCGGGCGGCCGCCGCGCCGCGCCCCGCCCCTTTGGAACGTTGCGAGCCGGTGGCGCGGCCGCCGCGCCCCGCCCCTTTGGAACGTTGCGAGCAGGTGGCGCGGCCACGGCGGCCCACGTGAGCGCCCGGCGTGGGCGGGGGGGACGTGGGGTTTAGGGGTTGTTTTTTTTTTCCGGATTTGTGGGGTTCATTGGTCCTCGCATTCCCCCCCCCCCCGCTTCTTAAGGGGGTCCTGGCTCGCCAGCCCCTGGGAAGGCGGAGGGGGGGGAGCAGGCTGGTATCTGGGTATAACGCCCAGAGGGGGATTTCTGAAGGGGGGGGGATTTTTTGCCTTGGCTTTTTCGGGGGAGCAGCGGAGGCTGATGTGATGCTCGGCCAGGTAAGGATCGGGGGCGGGGAGATCAGCGACCAGGCGGGTATACAGGTGTAACGCCTGGCGAAGGGGAGGGATTGCCACCCCCCCTCCGGACTGGAGGGGCGGAAGGGAGGAGATGGCGTTTAGAGGTCCATGGTTTCCTGCTGCGATTCGATAGACTTTGACCCTGGCCACACTAGCTCTGGTGGTGGGGGAGGGGGAGACCCAATACTACTACTCCCCCCTCCCCCCCCCGCCAGCTGCTGTTGCTTCCCCCTTCCCTGGAGTGAGCATGGGGGAGTCACCTAGCTAAAGGGGTAATTTCCCCCCCCCCCATCGCAGCTCCCTCTACTAGATCCCTTCTGACTGCTTTTGATGCGGCTGATTCTGGGGTGAGTCGCTGCTGGGGGAGGACAGTGAGGGGGCATGTGATCTTGGGGGTGATGGAGATGGGTTCACCCTGGTATGTCTTGGCTCTGCTGGGGGCAAAGATGTTAATAAAATCCTGGTGGCAAGATTAAAGAGTTCAGCACGTGGGGGGGGGTCAATTTTTTGCTGATTTACTCTTAACTGTCACTGAAGGCGGGGAATAAATGTCTGATCCTCTTAAGGCAGTGGTTCTCAAACTTTTGTACTAGTGACCCCTTTCACATAGTAAGCCTCTGAGTGTGGACCCCCCCTTACAAATTAAAAACACGTTTTTATATATTTAACACCATTATAAATGCTGGAGGCAAAGCGGGGCTTGGGGTGGAGGCTGACAGCTTGTGACCCCCCCATGTAATAACCTCGTGACCCCCTGAGGGGTCCCAACCCCCAGTTTGAGAACTTCGGTCTTAAAGGTTTGTCTACCCTGGGACGTTCATTCAGTTCAAGGGCCAGGTGTGCGTTTAAATCTGCTCTGAAAATGGATTATCTGTATTAGCCAGTTCACGGGGACGCAGAATCGGGTCCTGTGTGTGTGTGGGAGTTAAGCAGATATGAAAGTGTAAATGAAAGTCTTGTCAGCTAAGCCTTTAAGTGCCGGAGCTACTCCTGAATCTCTGTGGAGACTCTGGATTAAGGGGGCTTCGTTCCGATCTATCTTCATCCACTTTGCGCCAGTCGCTTCCGTGTATGGAGAACCCCTTATTCAAGATGCAAAAAACTGAAGGCAATCTGGTTAACTGGGTTGAGGTGCAAAGTATGAAGTAAGCCGTTGATCAGAATAATTTCCCTTCAGAGAATTGTAGGACGGGAAGGGACCCCGAGAGGTCATCTAGTCCAGTCCCCTGCGCTCATGAAGTATTATCAATACCAGTGGTTTTCAAACCAGTACCAGTACTGCAAGGCCAATGGGAGTTTGTGGGGGGCGGGGGGGGGTACCTGTGGGCGAGAGCCTCCCGAGATAAGCCCAATCCCCTGCCCCACCCCTGAGCCCCCCCAAACCTGGAGCCCCCTCCTGCACCCTCATCCCCAGCCCCACCCCAGAGCCTGTACTCCTAGCCCAGAACCCTGACCCCCTCCTGCATCCCAACCCCCTGCCCCCGCCAGAGGCCCAACCCACACCCTGAATCCCTCATTCCCAGCCCCACACTGCAGCCCGCACCGCAACCCTGAGCCCCTCCCACACCCCAAACTCCTCATCCCCAGTTCCGGTGGCTCGTGGGCATCAACAATTTTCTTCAACTGGGGTCGCCAGGAAAAAAAAATTTGCAGACCACCGATCTAGACCACATCTCTCTTGGGTGCGACTCGCACGAGACCCCCATCACCGGTTCTTTGCTCCCGTAAAACTCCTATATAAGAAGTGAGATCGCTGCGTCACGTACGTGGAGGCTTGAAGACTTCCTTGAAAACCCAAATAAAGCAGGGTGTGAATGCGGTTCCACAAAAGCCCGATAGATCTGGCATATCAGGCTCTTGGATTGCCATGCGGTCAACTCCTAAAGATGACGGAAAGCAAAGATTGAAGAAAGCAGGCAGCGGAGAGTGTGGGTAGACTGTCTAGTTTACGTCTTTTCTTTTTTCTCTCATACCCCTTTTCCATTACAACCTTGCATGTCTCAACCCCTGTCCACGTGTGATATTCGAGAGAGCCTGAGTTTACTTCTCCACTCCGCCTGCTATTTCTGTCAATCAATCTCCCACTGCCTTGGACAAGTCACTGCGGTTCGCTCCAGCAGGCGGGCGTTTGGTGTTCTGAATTGTTGGAGCAATTTCTTACGGGTGGGGGGTGGGGGGAAATTCTCCACTGCTAACAATTTTGCAGTCGAGGTTGGAGGTTCGCCAAAGGGCTCAGCTCTGGGGATGGTTTTTTGGGGACGTTCCCCAGCTTGGGTTACGCGGGAATTTCAGCCTGGATGATCGCTCAAATGTTGCCCCGGTTCTTTTCGTTCCCTCCGAAGCGTCTGGCGTTGGCTGCTGCCGGAAGACAGGACACTGGGCTAGATGGATCTTTGGTCTGGCCCAGTCTGGCCATTACGTACTTTTGGGGGGCATGCACCCCAAATACCCGCCCTCCCAAATCTACTGTTTTCAACTCGGTTTTGTTCTTCTGTGGTTTGCTTGGATATCACAAGCTATGAATTGCTAAATCATAGAATTGTAGGGCTGGAAGGGACCTCGAGAGGTCAGCTAGTCTGGTCCCCTGCCCTCAAGGCAGGACTAAGTATTATCTAGACCATCCCTGACAGGTGTTTGTCTAACGTGCTCTTAAAAACCTCCAATGACGGAGATCCCACAACCTCTCTAGGCAATTTATTCCAGTGCTTAACCACCCTGACAGTTGGGAAATTTTTCCTAATGTCCAACCTAAACCTTCCTTGCTGCAATTTAAGCCGATTGCTTCCTGTCCTATCCTCAGCGGTTAAGGAGAACAAATTTTCTCCCTTCTCCTTGTACTCGAAAACTGTGATCGTGTCCCCTCTCGGTCTTCTCTTCTCCAGACTAAACAAACCCAAGTTTTTCAATCTTGCCTCCTGTTTTCTAGACCTTTCATCATTTTTGTTGCTCTTCTCTGGACTTTCTCCAATTTGTCCACCTCGGACCTGGAATGTGGCACCCAGAACGGGACACACTACTCCAGCTGAGGCCGTATGAGCGCGGAGCAGAGCGGAAGAATTACTTCTCGTGTCTGGCTTACGACGCTCCTGCTGATGCAGCCCAGACTGACGCTTGATTTTTTTTGCAGCAGGGTTACTCTGTTGACTCATATTTCGCTTGTGGTCCACTCTGACCCCTGGATCCCTTTCCGCAGTTCTCCTTCCTTGGTGATCATTTCCCATTTTGTAGGTGTGCAACTGATTGTTCCTTCCTAAGTGGAGTATTTTGCATTTGTCCTTATTGAATTTCATCCTCTTTACTTCAGACCACTTCTCCAGTTTGTCCAGATCATTTTGAATTTGAATCCTCTCCTCCAAGGCACTTGCAACCCCTCCTGGTTTGGTATCGTTTGCAAACTTTTACATGCGTTCCTGCTACCGACCAGGTCTGGAGGCCCAAAGTTATTGCAAAGCCTCTTTCAAGCGTCACGTACGTTTCCCGATGTGCAGGAGAACTTTCATTGGCCGCCGTTGTTCCGGGTCGTGGGTCGCTCTCTTTTTGCGCATGATACGTCAGGTTTAATCTTGCACTGAATATCTGGGGAGACTCTGGATTGAGAGGGCTTCGTTCCGATCTATCTTCATCCACTTTGCACCCAGTCTCCCAGGAGGGTCTGGCAGTGGGGAGAGGCCCGTTGATTTGAGGGGGAGGAGGGTCACCCCCTGGCTTTGGGCGCGTGCCTCTGGGATTGCCTGTAGAACAAAGAACTGAGGGAAGGCAGAAATTAGGGTCTTCCAGCTGAATGGTGCCCCCCCATGGAGCTTACTGTGTTGACACCCTAAATGACCAATCTCCCCAATAGAAAGGTGAGAAATAAGATTGGGGCAGGGGAATGGGTGGGGGGCACACAACCCCTGGCATGGGGGGAGGGGAATGGGGGGACACAGAGCCCCAGGCATGGAGCTGGAGGCCAGGAAGGGGGGGCACGGAGTCTTTGTGGGGGGGTATCAGTGAGAGATGCAAAGGGAGGGAAAAAGGAGCTGCTCAGAGGATGGGACTGGAGGAGCCAGGAGCTCCCCCCTACAGCCAGCCCCCACCCCGCCCCCCACAGTGCCCCCTACTGTACCCCAGGACAAAAGCATCTGTTCTAACACCCTGCTCTCTCTCCTGCAGTGAGCCCCATGCCGGTGGTGCACCCCGAACCCCCTGACGGGGGCTGGGGCTGGATGGTAGTGCTGGCTGCCTTCTTCCAGTCAGCGCTGGTTTTCGGGGTGATCCGCTCCTTCGGCGTCTTCTTCATGGAGTTTGTGGGGTACTTCGGGGAGCTGGCGGGGCAGGTCTCCTGGATCACCTCCATCGGGATCGCCGTCCAGCAGTTCGCTAGTGAGTTTGGGGGGGGGGCAGGGGATCCTGACCCTCTTTTGGAGGTAGGAGGGAGAACCCCACTCCTCCCCCAGAGTCAGCTGCATCGCAGGGTAACAGGGCCTGCCCGGTTTCTCTCTGCTGCCCCCTGCAGGTCCAGTGGGCAGCGCCCTCAGCACCCAGTATGGCGCCCGCCCCGTGGTGATGGCCGGGGGCATCCTCTCGGGGCTGGGCATGCTCCTGGCATCCTTCGCCACCAGCCTGACCCACCTGTACCTGAGCATCGGGCTGCTCTCAGGTAGGTCCCCCCGAACCCCCCCCCGCCTCAGTGCCCTCTGGGAGTATCGTTGTTCAAGGCTGGGAACAAGAGCTTCTGGGTAACCCAGTGCACCCTGGGACCATTCTCGCCCAAGACCAGGAGCAAGGGATTCTGGGTCTAATATCTGGTATTCCAGGCAGGAATGACCAGTTGTTGCCAGTGGTGGGTTTTCAGAGCTTCATTTCACTGCATTTTACCTTTTCCGGGAGTTCAAACAGCCAACCCGAGCAAAACCTTCGTTGGTGGGCTTGGCAACATTCGATGTTGTTCGTTTTAGAGCATTTAGATGGGTCATTTTGATGCTTTCTTTTAAAGCGTCTCTTTGAGATTTTTTTTTTTTTTTATCCACTTATGCTTTCACGGTTGCGTAAGATTACGGGTTAGAACCATTTTATTTTTTCAGGTTTTAGTGACTTAAATTTGCACCATTGCACAAAAAGATGGATGAAGTCTTTTGTTTTCTCCCCCCCTGGTTTTATGGATTGAAATTTGCAAAGCGGCGGGAAACCGCGAGGGCTGGTCGGACAAGTATTGACCAACAGACATAGAGGTTGAAAAAGTTAGACCTTGGTAGCCATAAAAACAGAAGTGGTCCCCATCACGTGTACAAACAAAGCTGGATTTCAGGATACTTTCTTTAATCCATATGGCACACAACTTTACTTTGCTGATCTGTACATTTCGATCTCTATTGATGACCATATCTGTTCGTTGGTTTGGGTGTCTATAGCTGCATGGGCGTTTACCAAAATTTACTGATGGGGGGGGGGGGAAATATAATTCTTCTAAGCCTACCTGTTGGAGACCATGAAGTCTTCCTGTCTTACTGTTCTACTAAATTAGGGCTTTAAAATAGTTGACCTTTTTCAAAATGGCTGCCATCATGTGGGGGGCAACCATGGACCCAGGGAGGAAGGAGCCAGGGCTGCTTCAAAATGGCTGCCACTGTGTCTGCGGAATCAGTGGGGAAGTTGTTTGGAGGGAGGAGAGCATAGGGGGGAAAGGAGTGGGGCGTTTTCAAAATGGCTGCCATCCTGGGGGGCGGGGAGAGAGGGAACTGTGGGGCCACAAGAGAAAGGAGCAGGGCCTTTTCAAAATGGCTGCCATCCCATGGGGGGAACTGTGGGTCCACAGGGGGAAAGGAGCAGGGCCTTTTCAAAATGCTGCCGCTGAGGGGGATGGTTCTGGGGGGGCATCAAAGGAAAGAGAGGACCATCAAAATGGCTACCGTTTCATGGGTGGGGGTTGGGAAAAGGAGCTAGGTCTCATTCAAAATGGCCTTCAGTATATGGTGGGAGGGTAATCACTGAGGCTGGGGTAGGAAGGAGCCGGGCCTCATTCAAAATGGCTGCAGCCACACGGCAGCCATTTTGGAAAAACGAGTTAAAAAGTGGATGAGCCCAAAACAGTCTCATTTGTGGCCATGTCTGGCCTGTTGCCATAACAACCTGGATGTGGAGGGGGCTGATGTGTGTATTTTACGCCTCCCCTCTTTTTTGCAGGCTTCGGGTGGGCCTTGGTCTTCACGCCCTCCGTGGCCTCGGTGGCCCGTTACTTCAAGAAGCGCCGGACGTTTGCCACGGGCTTGGCCTTCACGGGCGTGGGCTTGTCCTCCTTCGCCTTCTCCCCGCTCTTCCAGCTGCTGGTGGACACCTATGCCTGGCGGGGGGCCCTCCTGGTGGTGGCCGGCATGTCCTTCAACCTGGTGGTGTGCGGTGCCCTCATCCGCCCCCTGACCCTCAAGGAGGACCTGGCCAGCCCCGGGGACCCTGGCGGGAGCTGCCTGGGGAAGCTTTCCACCCTCTTTGGCCTGTCTTTGCTCTTCCACTGGCCCTTCATGAGGTTCGTCTTGGCCGTGACCTTGATCAACACCGGCTACTTCATTCCCTACATCCACTTGGTGGCCCGGGCCCGGGAGCTGGGCTTCGACGAGTACCAGGCTGCCTTCCTTATGTCCGTGGCGGCCATGGCTGACCTGTGTGGCCGCCTCCTCTCGGGTTGGCTGGCCGATTGCCGGGTTTTCCACCTTGGCCACATCTTGGTGGCCTGGACCTCCCTGACTGGCATTTCCTTGGCGCTGGTGCCTCTGGGGCGCAGCTACCCGCTGCTGATGGCCATCGGCGTCTGCTACGGGTTCTTCTCCGGGGCGCTCACCCCCGTGGTCTTTTCCATCCTGCCGGAAATCGTGGGCATCGGGCAGATTTTCGGCTCAATGGGGCTGCTGCAGATGATGGAGAGCATCGGTGGGCTTCTGGGAGCGCCATTCTCTGGTAGATTGCCGCTGGCTTTCTTCTCCTCCCGTTCAATTAATTGGAAATGAGCTCCTCCTTCCCCCATAAATCAATCCCCAACCCTGCCCTTTCCCTCGTAACCTTAAGTCATAGACTTGGTCCTTCTTGGAACCAAGACTCCTGGCCCCTACCCTGGTCTTGGGAACAGTGGTTAACATGTGAACATCATCCGACTTGGCATTAGCTGCCCTCCAACCCCAGATGGGGATAGAACCAGCAGTCCTGACTCCCAGTTCCCCCTGCGCCAACCAGCTAGACCCCACAAGGTTCTTGTGACTTCGTTCTAGGTTGCCCTGGTTCTAGGTCACCCTAGGTTTTGATCTAAGTCACCCTGGCTTCTTATGGCGTTGTAGGTCACATGTTCTAGTTTGCCCTACGTTATCTGGATGTTGTTCTAGATCGCTTTGTGTTCATATGACAGTCTAGGTCAACTCCATGTTCTAGGTTGTCATGTTCTCTCTGGATATTGTTCTAGATCACACTTGGCTCTTGTGTCATTTGAGATCGCCTTCATGTTCTAGGTTGCCCTATGTTCTCTGGCTATTGTTCTAGCTCACCCTGGGTTTTCCTGTTGTTGGTCTAGATGACTCTTTTCTTTCTCTGTTCCAGGTTGGCTGCGGGACATGACTGGGGATTATACAGCCTCTTTCCTGGCAGCTGGGGCTTTCCTCTTGGCCGGGAGCCTGGTTTTGGTCACTCTGCCCAACTTCTTCTCCTGCCTAGACTCCTCCCCTGCTGCCTGCCATGGCACCAAGGTGGAGGCTGGGGCAGAGCCAGCCGCACTGACAACGGCCTCTGGGGAACTTTACTCTCAGGACAGAGACTAGCCATCCAGAAGCCAAGATCTCAGAGAGCCGGCGTGACTGCAAGGGGGTGGTGGCAGTGGCTGGGTGAAGGGGGGAACCAAGGAAGGACAGCTCTTTTGGGGCCCCTCAATCCATTATCACAGCCTGGGGCTTCTCCTCCCCTCCCTGGGTCCAATCCCCTGTTTGTATCCTCTGATCCCTGGAGCGAACTCCTTGACTGGGACCAGGTTCTGGAAGAGCTAATGCGGTCAGGGCGTAGATTCCAGCCTGGGGAGGGGTCCTAGAGTTTTGCCTCTCTTCTTACCTACCATCCCCTTCAATATCTCCACCGAGAAGGATGCTCCTTCACAGAAATAAGCCACAGAAATACCCTTGCCCTCCTGGGTTCTCCGCCGGTCCTCCCATGGGCTCCAACCTCCCAGAAGCCTGCTGGAAGCTTAGGGCCCATTGTGGAGGTCCATAATTTGGGGAGGATGCTGAGGAAGCGGGGGAGGGTTCAGTCTATAAAGACTCCAGCGAGGAGCAGAAATTGGATCAGAGTCTGGGTCTAACACAAAGAACATTTTATAAAGTGGGGCGGAGGACCGGGCCACTGCGTTCATTTGGGGAAACCCTGTATACACCATCAATGGCAGATGTATGCAGACAGGAAATAAAAGGCCCACTCTCATAATATCGTGCGGTAGGCCCCTGCCTCAGTTTCCCCACTTGCTGCTGTGAATGGCTGGCAGGAAATGGACACCCAGCTTTGCACCCCACTTCGGGGGCGGGAGGTTAGTGATGTCCCAGAAATGCAGTTATGGGTGTAAAGGCCCCCCTCCCGGATTTATGGATTTTGTGCAGCTAGATGTGTAATTAGACGGGTATGGCTAGGGAAGGGGGGGGTCTCATCTGGCGTAGTTTAACCCCCCCTTAATGCTAATTTAAAGGGGGGAGGGAGTTGTTTAGCGAAATGAGGTTTTTTTTGGGGGGTGGGGAACAAAAGCAGTGGTTTCGAGTGCCACCTGTTTTGGAACAGAGCTGTGTTTGGGGGGAATTAAAACGAGCCAATTCCTCTAACGGGCGTCTGAGTTCCTGGTCCCCTAACCAGCGCGTGAGAGGAAGGGGCCCAAGTGGGTGACTTCAGCTTGGAAGTGGCCACAATGCCCGCTGGGCAGGAGGGCCAAAGGTTGAAAGTGCCTCACTGAAGCAAAGTGGGCTTGAAAGTTCATCTTGAGTTTTCTCAGATTGAAATGAACAGGTCTCTTCACAGCGGGGTGGGGGGGACGACAGCAGGGAGGGTGAATATTAATGGAGTAAGAAGGGAGGTTTCTCCAAGGATTGGGCAAAACAGCTTGGGGTAGGTTTGCAGAGTGGGGGAAAGTAAACAAGAAAAGGGATTAATTTAGGTATGGTGCAGACCTGGTGATGGAACCCAGGAGTCCTGGCTCCCGGCCCCGGCCCCGGCCCCTGCCCCTGCTCTAACCCACCAGACCCCACTCCGCTCCCAGAACTATCCTGTCCTTGGGAGTTTGCCCTGGGCTCCCCCTGTGATCCTGGCCCCTGTCCATTGTCTGGGGCATTGCCCATACCCTTTGTAATTCAGCCTTTCCCAGGCTCTTTGGAGGCGGCTGGTTATCCAGGGACGCCTCGCCCGGCACTGAGTTGCAGCCACCTCTGAGGCAGGGCGGCCGGTTATATGGGGACACCTTGCCCAGTGCTGAGATGTGGCCACCTCTGGAGCGTGGTGGCTGGTTATACAGGGATGCCTGGAAGCTGCATAGAAACTTTTTAAAGACACCATTTTAGGGGCTCCATTGAAAGGCATACCCCCAAATTTAAAAAATCCTAGCAAGAGAATCCAGAAAAGCATCACCATGGTTAAACAACCAAGTAAGAGAAGCAGTGAGAGGCAAAAAGGCATCCTTTAAAAAGTGGAAGTTAAATCCTAGTGCGGAAAACAGAAAGGAGTATAAACTCTGGGTAAAAATAAAATTAGGAAGGCCAAAAAGGAATTTGAAGAGCAGCTAGCCAAAGACCCAAAAAGTAACAGCAAAAAAATGTTTTAAGTGCATCAGAAGCAGGAAGCCTGCTAAACAACCAGTCGGGCCCCTGACCAATTGAGGTGCTAAAGGAGAAGTCAAGGACATTAAGGCCATTGTGGAGAAACTACATGAATTTTTTGCATCGGTCTTCCCGGCTGAGGACGTGAGGGAGATTCCCAAACCTGAGCCATTCTTTTTAGGTGACAGATTAAGGAACTGTCCCAGATTGAGGTATCATTAGAGGAGATTTTGGACCAAATTGATGAATTAAACAGCAGTAAGTCACCAGGACCAGCTGGTATTCACCCAAGAGTTCGGAATGAACTCAAACGTGTATGTCTACACTATGAAATTAGGTCGACTTCACAGAAGTCGATTTTATACAGTCGATTGCGTATGTCCACACTTAGCGCATTAAGTGGGAGGAGTGCATCCTCACTACCATGGCTAGCGTTGACTTACAGAGCGGTGCACTGTGAGTAGCTATCCCACAGTTCCTGCAGTCTCCGCCACCCATTGGAATTCTGGGTTAAGCTCCCAGTGCCTGATGGGGCAAACACATTGTTGCGGGTGGTTTTGGGTACATGTCGTCAGTCGTCCCTCCCTCTGTAAATAAATTTGTTAGTCTCTAAGGTGCCACAAGTATTCCTTTTCTTTTTTGCAAATACAGACTAACACAGCTGCTACTCTGAAACCCTCCCTCTGTGAAAGCAATGGCAGACAGTCTACCCCAGCTTACCCCTTGCTCCCATGGTTCATGAAGCCTGGATGGTAGTAAGGAGCAGTTCCACTATAGGCTAAGCAAGTGGAGAATGGTGGTAGAATGTGCCTTTGGACATTTAAAAGCGCGCTGGCGCTGTTGGTCAGACTTCAGCGCAACCAACATTTCTGTTGTTACTGCTTCTTGCTGTGTGCTCCATAATATCTGTGAGAGTAAGGGGGAGATGTTTATGGCCAGGTGGGAGGTTGAGGCAAATCGCCTGGCGTCCGATTTTGAGCAGCCAGACACCAGGGCGATTAGAAGAGCACAGTTAGGTGCGCTGCATCTCAGAGAGGCTTTGAAAACCAGTTTCATGACTGGCCAGACTACAGTGTGACCATAGTGTGTGTTTCTCCTTGATGCAAAGCCGCCCCCGTTGTTGATTTTAATTCCCTGTAAGCCAGCCACCCTCCCCACCCTTTGAAATAAAGTAACTTGTTTTGAAGCCATTCATTCTTTATTAATTAAAAAAATGAGATAACAGACAAGCCCGGGTGGGGTGGGGGAGGAGGGAAGGACAAGGCCACATGGCTTATTGTAGCCACACTACAAATCAAACTATTTGAATGACAGCCTTCTGTTGCTTGGGCCATCCTCTGGAGTGCAGTGGCTGGGTGCCCGGAGCCTCCCTGCCCGCATTCTTGGGCGTCTGGGTGAGGAGGCTATGGAACATGGGGAGGAGGTCAGGCAGTTATACAATGGATGCAGCTGGGGTCTGTGCTCTAGTTGGCTTTCCTGCAGCTCCCAACAGATGCTTCATCACGTCCGTTTGCTCCCCCATTAGCCTCAGCATCGCATCCTGCCTCCGCTCTTCGTGCTCACTGAATTCTTTTGTGGCCTCTGCCACTGAATGCCTCCAGGCATTACCAGGAATCAGCAACCTTTGGCATTTGGCACGCCAGGGTAAGCCACCTGGCAGGCCAGGCTGCTTTGTTTACCTGCTGCGTCTTCAGGTTCGGCCGATCGTGGCTCCTACTGGCCGCGGTTCACCGTTCCAGGCCAATGGGGGTTGCGGGAAGTGGCGCAGGCCAAGGGATGGTGACAAAACAGGCTTGGTCATGTGGACGGGTGCAGGGTTAAATTGATCTAATGCTGCTAAATTCAACCTAAACTCGTAGTGTAGACCAGGGCTAACTGTCATCTGTAATCGTTGAAATCAGCTTCGGTACCAGATGGCTAGCGGATGGCTAATCTTACGTCAATTTTTTCGAAAGGCTCCAGAGGTGGCATTTGCCTTTTGTTCTATTCACTGCGACTATAGCCAGTAGGCTAGCTTGCCTTTATTATATTGACTGCCAGCCACTAAACCAGAAGGTTTATTAGATGACAGGAACACAGTCCAAAACAGAGCTTGTAGGTACAGAAAACAGGACCCCCTCAGTCAGGTCCATCTTGGGGGGTTGGGAGCCCAGACCCAGGTTCTGGGCCTCCCTCTGCTTCCCCAGCCAGCTCCAAACTGAAACCCCCTCCAGCCCCTCCTCTGGCTTTTGTCTCTTCTCCAGGCAAGGAGGTCACCAGATCTCTTTGTTGTCCAACACCCTCAATTGGCACCTTGCAGGCCATCAGTTGCCAGGAGACCGGATGTCTGCAACAATCACACACCCTTATCCCACCACCTAGATATGTAAGAAATACCTAGGGGAAACTGAGGCACCCACACTATTCAAAGAAAACATTAAGAATGTTCCCACTTCGTCACACATGTGTCAACCACAGAGGTGTCCTGGCAATGAAATGACAAACATAACAGGTACATGAGATACATCAAAGGCTACCAGGCTTGCTTGCCTATATATTGTTTCTTATTTTCTTATGGGTTTGATTATTTGTTTGATTATTATAGGTTTATATTAGGGTATATTTTGGCTGTAACACAAGGGACCTGCAGCCCACACCCTGTATGTTGAGCTAAGGTGAAGTTAGCATACATATGTTTGGGACTTTTCACCTAGATAGATGGTTATGAGCTAAAACATAAGGTCTGCGACCTTTAACATAAATGATGTGTTAAAGCAGGTTGGTCTATGGGCTTTCCTAAGTTCAGACCCTTTTAAACTTAGGAGGAACACCACAACTTGGTGTGACAAAGTGAGGCTTTTCACCTTGTTATGTTGCATGTGAGTTTTACACAGTGTGTGCCTCAGTTTCCCTGAGTTCTGCACCAATGCCTAAGGGGTGGGTGTGATGGGTTTCCCCCCGGAACTATGGTACCCACCTGATCCACCAGCCGGGGCTCCCTTCACACTGTACTGCTGTGACAAGCTACAGACTCACTCTTGGTCTCACACTTTCACCAGCGCACATTCAGGTAGGGACACACCCAGTGGTGGTAACATGCCAACAGGCTTTCTGACCAGCCCCTGCATGGGAAAGCTTCAGCTAAGGAAGTGCCCAGATACTCAAAACCCAAAATTATACCATCCTGCACTGCACAGGGAACTGTACAGCGTAAGCTCATGAAATTCACCCCCTCTCTCAATGTGGAGAGGAAATATACACAGCTTTTCGTCCCTCATTATGATTCCCACACACTGGTTTCAGACAAAACAAAAACAAGTTTATTAATTACAAAAGATAGATGTGAAGTGATTATAAGGGTCAGCAAACAGATCAAACCCTTCTCCGGTTCAGTCCTGGTTTCTCGGGTGTTTCCAAGCATCTCCTTTGGACAGACCATCAGTGAAGAATAACCATGATGATGTCACTCCCCTGCATCAGTAGGAGCATCGCCAGCAGATCGAGGGAAGTGATTATTCCCCTCTATTCAGCACTGGTAAGGCCACATCTGGAGTATTTAGTCTAGTTTTGGGCCCCCCACTACAGAAAGGATGTGGACACGTTGGAGAGAGTCCAGCGGAGGGCAACAAAAATGATCAGGGGGCTGGGGCCCATGACTTACGAGGAGAGGCTGAGGGAACTGGGCTTGTTTAGTCTGCAGAAGAGAAGAGTGAGGGGGGATTTGATAGCAGCCTTCAACTACCTGAAGGGGGGTTCCACAGAGGATGGAGCTCGGCTGTTCTCAGTGGTAGCAGATGACAGAACAAGGAGTAATGGTCTCAAGTTGCAGTGGGGGAGGTTTAGGTTGGATATTAGGAAAAACTTTTTCATGAGGAGGGTGGTGAAGCACTGGAATGCGTTACCTAGGGAGGTGGTGGAATCTCCATCCTTAGAGGTTTTTAAGGCCCGGCTTGACAAAGCCCCGGCTAGGATGATTTAGTTGGGGTTGGTCCTGCTTTGAGCAGGGGGTTGGACTAGATACCTCCTGAGGTCCCTTCCAACCCTAATCTTCGATGATAGGGCAGGAACCCTTTGTCTCCCAAGTTTTTGACTCCTGCTGTTCTCTGATGGAGTCCGGTACCAGGTGACTTGGTTACATGCCCCTGTAGGGAGTCTCTGGGCGATGCTCAGGATCTGCTCCCTACGAAGCCAGTCAGGACTCTGGGGAGTCTCCTTTCTGGGAGCAGCCTGTCTGCAGGACACACAGCTCACCCGGCGTCCCCCTTCCTGGGTCTGACCTCGGAGCATCCAGCCTCCTCTGCCCCTCCGTGCGCTTCCCACAGCGAGTCTGCCTAGGCAGGGTCCTGGGAAAGCCAGAGGGTCCTGCCTCCCAATTCTGCAGTCAGATGTGACTCTCAGCCAGCCAGTAATGCAGAAGGTTTATTAGACGACAGGAACATGGTCTAAACCAGAGCTTGTAGGTGCAGAGAACAAAACCCCTCAGCTGGGTCCATTTTGGGGGGCAGTGAGCCAGACAACCCCGTCTGCACTTCACTCCATGTCCCCAGCCAGCCCCAAACTGAAACTCTCTCCAGCCCCCCGCCCTGCCCCTGGGCTTTGTCCCTTTCCCGGCCACGAAGGCCCCGGATTCCTTTGTTCTCCAACCCTTTAGCTCTCACCTTGCAGGGGGGAAGGGCCAGGCCATCAGTGGCCAGGAAACAGGATGTTGGCCATTCTCTGTGTCCAGACCCCTGCACGTACCTGCCCTCTAGGGCTCTGCAATTATCATAGACCCTTATCCCACCATCTAGAGATTTAAGAACGGCATAGGGGAAACTGAGGCACCTCCACACTATTCAGAGGAAACATTAAGAACAGTCCTGCTTCGTCACAGGCCATAACCGCCATGAATCAGAGGTTGGTTGTAGTGTCCCCAGGAAGGCTCCCCGGTGGGAGATTGGCATCTTCTGAGACCTCTTGTTTTCTCTAATGGGCCTTCCCAGAATGCAATCTAGATTGATTGCTTTCTGCCTTGTGGGCGATCCCCGGGTGCAAACAGATTTGTAACAGATGCATAGACCATATTCCTAACTTCAGATACCAAAATGATACATGCATACAAATTGGATAATCCTATTCATGGAATCATAACTTTTCCAATGATATCTCCCATGATCTATCCTGGGAAGCAAGACAAAGACCAGGAGGAGAAGCAAAGGACGTATCTGAGGTCGGATCGCTGGAAGCAGGCAGTCTGCGGGTGGGACTGGAAGAAGGAGAGTCCAGGGCGTGTGGCCCGGGATTCCTCCAAGATGGATTTGGCTGAAAGTCACTGATTTCTGTGCAACAAGGTTCTGTTCTACGCTGTGTTCCTGTCAACTAATAAACCTTCTGTTTTACGCTGGCTGAGAGTCATGTCTGACTGCGGGGTTGGGGTGCAGGACCCTCTGGCTTCCCCAGGAGCCCAGCCCGGGTGGACTCGCTGCGGGAAGTGCACGGTGAGGAAGGCGATGCTGAATGCTCCGAGGTCGGACCCTGGAAGGTGGAAGCCTTGTGAGCTTCTTGCCCTGGTGACAGTCTGCTCAGAGAGAGGAGGCTCCCTCAGAGTCCTGTCTGGCTTCGTAGGGAGTAGTTCCAGAGCACTGACTCGGTGACAATTGGTTTCAAGAGTGGGATAAACTGCAGCCTGTGGTTGGAGCATCCTGCAGTAAGTGACTGGAGAGCTGTAAAACGAAGTGGGATTAGCAGGAGACGGGCAGGCTGAAGGCTCCGAGAGGTGCAGTTCCAGGAGGCGGAGGAGCCTACAATTTAACCCCGAGAGAGAGTGGACCCCTGAGAAGGGCTGTCGATTCTTCTCAGGGACCGGGGGGAGCTGAGAGCACAGGCCTGTGAGCCCGAGACCACATGGGAACAGCGAGGAGATGGCCTATCACCATCTCCTTAAGAAGGACATTGTAGACCTGTGCAGGGAGAGAGGGCTGCTCATTGGAAAGCTCGCTGAGGCACAGCTGATTGCTCGGTTGGAAGAGGAGGATCGCGCCAAAGAGCCGGTCCCTGACTCAGCTGAGGCTGCGAGAGAGTCTGGGAACCGCCAGGCAGCCCCAGGGCCTGCACCAGTTCCCGAGCGAGCTGGGGCCCAGGGAGGGGCTGGGAGCAGCCAGGCAGCCCCAGGATCCACCTCCCCAACCAGCGGGGGATCTTCACGCTCTTGGAGGCGGAGCTGAAACAGAAATTGCTGAAGGACCAGGAGAAGCGATGGCAGAGTTGCAGCTGGGGCGAGTGGGGATGGGCCCCTGGGGGGGGGCCGAGCCCACAGGGAACGCCGATATAAAAGTGCAACCCCAGTTTAAGGAAGGGGAGGACATAGACGCCTTCCTCCCTACCTTTGACAAGGCCTGCAATGTGCACCAGGTTGACCCTGCAGACAGGCTCCGGAATCTCACCCCCTTACCGGGTCCTGAGGCCACAGAGATGTTCAGCCAGCTGGACGGGATGGAAGCCGGGGATAACGAACTGTTGAAACGGGCCCCGTGGCTGGAGTTTGAGCCGTCCCCCCGCGGCGTCTGGAGTATGCAGAAGACCTCGGGGATGACCTACCTGGAACTGGCCACCCCGATGGGGGAATGCACCCACCAGCAGGTGAACGGGACCGGGGCCCAGACCAGGGAGGATGTGTTGGAGCGGATGGGCCTGGAGTTCTGTGGCCCGACCTGAGGATGCGGCTGGTGGACAAGAGGCCAGAGGACCTGCGCCATCCGGGGCAGCTGGCTGGCGAGTTTGTAGACAGCAGGTTGGGATATGGAATGGAGTCCCAGGGGGGCACAAAAGGGGAGTCACCCAGGGGACCCTCCCAAAAGGTCCTGAGGGGGACCACCCATACCGGAGCTGACTGACTCCGACGGGACCTGAGGTGTCATTACGGCGTCCAGAGATGGGCCAGAGTCCACAAGCTCAGGAGAAGCACACCTGAGCCCTCAAAGGGTTAACTGGGTGGGAGCCCAGCCGGAGGAGGGGCAGGTTAGCAATGACTCAGGAGGGAGGAATCTCCTGGGGGGAGGGGGCTGGATGCTCCGGTTTCAGGGCGCTTGGTCTACAGGGTGAGCGTGGGGCGGTCCCTAGGAACGAGTTCCTGGAGTTCCCCTGGAGGTGGATGGGAAGACGGTCCAGGGATACGGGGACACTGGCACTGAGGTGATGCTGGCCTGGCACGAGGTGGTGGCCCCAGACTGGGTGGTGCCCAACACCTATTTGGGTGTGTGCAGGCCCCCGGTTAAGGTAACCAGGGTACATCTGAAATGGGGGGCCTAAAGATGTGAGGATGCACCGTCAATTGCCAACTGAGGTGCTGATGCGGGGTGACCTGGCAGATTGGCTGGGCGGACCCCCAGAGCACCCTAGTCATCACCCATAGCCAGATCCACCGAGGGGCACTCTGCCCTGACACCGGGGGGGGTACCCAGCAGGGCGGGTGGATTTTGCTCGGCAGAGGCAGACATTGCGGCCAATGCACTGCTGACCATTTTCAGCAGCATGGGGGTCCCCCGAGGAGGTCCTTACAGACCAGGGGTCCAACTTCCTGTCAGCCCCGCTGCGGTGCTGGTGGGAGAAGTGTGGGGTCCGGCACACGTGGGCCTCGGCGTATCCCCTTCAGTCCAACGGGCTGGTGGAGAGGTTCAGTGGGACTCTAAAGATGAAGCTGAAAACCTTTATGGACCAGCACCCGCAGGACCGGGAAAAGTACTTACTTCACCTGCTGTTCGCGTACAGGGAAGTGCCCCGGGAATCCACAGTGTTTTCCCCTTTTGAGTTGCTGTATGGGAGGAGAGTGAGGGGACCCCTGGACTTGGGGAGGGACAACTGGGAGAGGAAGGCCTCCCCCGATGGAGAATCAGTGGTGGAGCATGTCCTGATCTTCCGGGAAAAGCTCGCGGAGCTCATGGGCTTGGCCAGGGAGAACCTAGCCAGGGCCCAAGGGAAGCAGAAGGAGGAACTGGTCAGGGGCCCGGTGCTGGTAAACCCAGACTTTGACAAGCCCTTTATGGTGTTCACCGACGCCCCAGACACGGTGCAGACACCTCCATCGTGAATCTGAGCAAGAAGTCGCTCCCCCGAGAGCAGAGCTAGGCGGCTATAGAGAAGGAATGTCTGGCTATGGGGCGGGCCCTTAAAAAGCTGCAGCCGGATCCGGTTGGGCGTCCCTTCACCGTGTGCACTGACCATTCGCCCCTGATGTGGCGACACCAGATGAAAGGGGCCAGTGTCAAGCTCCTGTCCCTCCCAGGATTACGATATGGAGTGCCAACGTTAGAGCCGATGTTTTGTCCCGGAGAGGGGGCCCTGAACTTCCCCAGGTCGCTGGCTAACGTGACCCCCACTCAGTTCAGTTTCGGAGGGGGTGAGATATGACGAAGTGGGGATTTATTCACCTCGTTATGTTGCATGTGAGTCTTACTGTCCTGTAGTAATACTGAGTGTGCCTCAGTTTCCCTAGACGGTGGGAATTGGGTGTGTGATTTTTGCTGAGGCCCTCAGGAACAGGTGAGGCTGCCCAGCAGTCTGCATGTAGGCGGTGGCCGGTGCCCTTCGTAACTTGAGACCCAGGAGGGGGATGTGATCCGGTGACACTTTGCCTGGGAAGCGAGACAAAGACAAGGAAGAGGAGCAATGGGGGGGTTGCTGGAAGCTGGGCAGTCTGCTTGGGGGGACTGGAAGAGGGGGAGTCCAGGGCGTCCAGTGATAACTTAAGTAATCAATGTAATTAATACATAATCTAAAGATCAGGCAACCGAGGTGATCCCGGCAATTCCAGGCCGGTAAGCCTAATCTCAGTACCGGGCAAACTGGTTGAAACTCTAGTAAAGAGCCGAATGATCAGACGCAGTGATGAACACGGTTTGTTGGGGGAAGAGTCAGCATGGTTTTTGTAAAGGAAAATCACGCCTCGCTAATCTACTAGAATTCTCTGAGGGGGTCGACACGCATGTGGACAAGGGGGGATCCAGTGGATATAATGTACCTAGATTTTCAGGAAGCCTTCGATTAGGTCCCTCTCCAAAGGTTATTAAGCAAAGTGAGCTGCCGTGGGATAAAAGGGAAGGGTTTTTTTCATGGATCAGTAACTGGTTAAAAGACAGGAAACAAAGGGGAGGAATAAATGGTCCGTTTTCAGAGTGGAGAGAGGGAAATAGTGGTGTCTCCCAGGGCTCTGTTCTGGGATCAGTCCTATTCCACACGTTCATAAATGATCTGGGAAATCAGTGAGATGGCAAACTTGGCCAATGACACAAAACGACTCAAGATAGTTAAGTCCCAAGCAGACTGTGAAGAGCTACAGAAGGATCTCTCAAAACTGGGTAACAAAATAGCAGATGATATCCCAGCCCCACCCCCCTGCTCTAACCACTAGCCCCCACTCCCCTGCCAGAGCCAGGGAGAGAACCCAGGAGTCCTGGCTCCCAGCCCTCCCGCTCTAACCACTAGCCCCCACTCCCCTCCCAGATCTGGGGCGGGAACCCAGGAGTCCTGGCTTCCAGCCCTAACCCATCAGCCCCCACTCCCCTCCCAGAGCTGGGGAGAGAACCCAGGAGTCCTGGCTCCCAGCCCCCCCTGCTCTAACCACTAGCCCCCACTCCCCTCCCAGAGCCAGGGAGAGAACCCAGGAGTCCTGGCTTCCAGCCCCCCCCCCGTTCTAACCACTAGCCCCCACTACCCTCCCAGAGCCAGGGAGAGAACCAAGGAGTCCTGGCTTCCAGCCGTAATCCACCAGCCCCCACTCCCCTCCCAGAGCCAGGGAGAGAACCCAGGAGTCCTGGCTCCCAGCCCCCCCTGCTCTAACCACTAGCCCCCACTCCCTTCCCAGAGCCAGGGAAAGAACCCAGGAGTCCTGGCTTTCAGCCCTATCCCATCAGCCCCCACGCCTGTCCCAGAGCCAGGGAGAGAACCCAGGAGTCCTGGCGGTGCCCCAGGTACATTCCTTCTCAAGACCCATAGTTGTCTCAGTCCTGCCCTTAAAGCAGGGGGTTCTCAAACTTCACTGTGCCCCCTTTCTGACAACAAAAATGACTACACGACCCCAGGAGAGGGGACGGAAGCCTAAGCTTGACTCCCATTGCCCCGGGCAGGGGGAACAAAGCAGAAGGCTTGGGGCCCGGGCGGTGGGGCTCAGGCTTTCAGTCCCCAGGGTCCCAGCAACTCTCAGCCAGCTCTGGCCACCCCATTCAAATGGGGGTCCCAACCCACCGTTTGAGAACCACTGTCTTAAAGCGAAGGGGGAGGGGGAAGGAGCCAATGGCCTGGCTGGGGGGCGGGGGAGGGGAAGAAATTCTTGAGGACACAAAATGGACTTTGCCCCCCCATTTGCCGTGTAATCCAAGCCCCCCCCCCGTCGGACACGGCCTGCAGCCCCCGGCCCCCAGCCTTTCCCTGGAGCTCCTGGGACTCCCAGAGCTCAGCGCAGACCCAGAGGTACCTGGAAGCCAGGACGCCTGGGTTCTCTCCCCGGCTCTGGGAGGGAGTGGGGGCTGGTGGGTCAGAGCAAGGGGTGCTGGGAGCCAGGACTCCTGGGTTTTCTCCCCGGCTCTGGGAGGGGAGTGGGGGCTGGTGGGTTAAAGCAGGGGGGGCTGGGAGCCAGGACTCCTGGGTTCTCTCCCTGGCTCTGGGAGGGGAGTGGGGTCTGATGGGTTAAAGCAGGGGGGGCTGGGAGCCAGGAGTCCTGGGTTCTCTCCCCGGCTCTGGGAGGGGAACAGGATCTGGTGGTTAGAGCAGTGGGGGGATGGAAGCCAGGACTCCAGGAGGGAAGTGGGGTGTAGTGGTTAGAGCGGGGGGGGGGGCGCTGGGAGCCAGGACTCCTGGGTTCTAACCCGGCAAGGGGAGCGGGATGTAGTGGGGGTGGGGGAGGAGGCTGGAAGCCAGGACTCCTGCATTGTGTCATCAGCTGTGCTGGGAAGTTGCTGGCAGGAGCCTTTGTCTCCCTGTGCCTCAGTTTCCCCAACTGGATCTCAGGAATCGAGGAGACTAGCTCACCAGAGGACCCACAGCACCAAAGTTCATGGACTTACCCTCATCTCTTTCCCTTCAGCTGGTTTGTTTTTCCACCCCAGCCCCCAGCAACTTCTGATCTCCCGTCTCCAGGAAACAGCGATGGTGGACCCCATGGCAGAACATGCATGCCCTGAACCCCCCGACGGGGGCTGGGGTTGGATGGTGGTGCTAGCTGGCTTCCTCCAGTCGGCACTGGTTTTCGGGGTGATCCGCTCCTTCGGCGTCTTCTTCATGGAGTTTGTGGGGTACTTCGGGGAACTGGCAGGGTGCGTCTCGTGGGTGACCTCCATCGGGATCGCCGTGCAGCAGTTGGGGGGTGAGTGAGGGACCCCCCGCGGGGGTGGGGGGGGCTAAGATCTCAGGGACAGAAGTGGAGTAGCCGGGAACCCCCGCCCCCAGCCACCGCTCCCCAAAGAGCCCGCTGCTGGGGGAGGCCCAGAGCTCCCCCCCCAGCCCACTCCTCCCCCAGAGTCAGCTGCATCGCAGGGTAACAGGTCCCGCCCCGTGTCTCTCTGCTGCCCCCTGCAGGTCCGGTGGGCAGCGCCCTCAGCACCCAGTACGGCGCCCGCCCCGTGGTGATGGCTGGGGGCGTCCTCTCAGGACTGGGCATGTTCCTGGCATCCTTCGCCACCAGCCTGACCCACCTGTATCTGAGCATTGGGCTGCTCTCAGGTAGGTACCCCCTGATCCCCCCCGCCTCAGTGCCCTCTGGGAGTACCCTCGTTCAAGGCTGGGAGTAAGGGCTTCTGGGTAACCCAGTGCACCATGGTCTAGTTATAGTTGCCCAGAGCGCAGGGGCTCCTGGGTAAAATCCAGGCATCTGTGTCCTCAGGTTAGGGTCCTTGGGGGGTGTGTGTGTGGCTCTTTTAGGGTTCTCCAGCTATTCCTCCTCCCAGATGGGTCCTAGACATTAAGACCAGGAGGGGACCATCCAATCTGGCTTCCTGCACCATCCCTGCTGCCTACTCCTCCTTCCATCTCATATCTGGTGGTCAAGCTAGACCATGGCACACTAAGCAGGGGAAAATCACACCCACACCCACACCTCCCAGGGCCTTGGTTCTTGAGCTGTGTGGTGCCCATGGCCCAGACTCTGCTGCCCCTTCTGAGCTCTAGAACCCTCTGCTCTGGATCATCCATAGTTGCTCTAGCCCAGATCTCCATGCTCATGAGCGTGGCCTAGATCGTCGCAAGGCCAATTTCCTGCCTAGCTCAGGCCAGTCCATTTTACCCATTTCCTTTCCCACCACAGCTCCGGCAAGCTAGAGCAAGGGACAGCAATGATCTAGAACCCAGTGCAATGGCAGCTGGCACCTAGAACCCCCCACTCGCAGGCCTCACCAGGAGTTCCCCTCCCCCCATCCCAGACCCAGCCAGCATGGCTTGAGATGATGTCTCTAATTGCTCATGACTCTCCCACCCCCAGGCCAGATGCTAAAGGGACAATGGCTCTTTCTCCCCAGTCATGTCCTGCAGCCAACCTAGAACATAAAATGCTTTGGGTTACCTAGAACATATGGCATGTGTCACCTAGACCCCAGAGTATCTAATTGTTTAGACATCCTAGAACATACAATGCTTTGCGTTGTCTAGAATGCTCCATTCAGCCTGGTGTCCCACCTGCCCCATTCCCAGATCAGACCCCCAATTCTGGTTTTGGTCACCTGTTCCCTTTCCTTCCCCCCCTGCAGGACTGGGCTGGGCCTTGGTCTTCACCCCTTCCGTGGCTTCTGTGGCCCGGTACTTTGGCAAGCGCCGGGCCTTCGCCACGGGCCTGGCTGTCTCAGGGGCCGGCCTGGCCTCCTTTGCCTTCTCCCCACTCTTCCAGCTGCTGGTGGACACCTACGCCTGGCGGGGGGCCCTCCTGGTGGTGGCCGGCATCTCCTTCAACCTGGTGGCCGCCGGGGCCCTGCTGCGGCCATTGGAGCTGGAGGGCAACAAGGCATCCATGCCGGAGGCGGGGTGCCTGCAGCTGCCGGCCTTCTCCTCCCTCTGCCGGCCAGGCCTGGCCTGCCACGGGCCCTTCCTCCTGTTCTCTGCAGCCTTCATCTTGGTGGATGCCGGCTACTACGTGCCCTATGTCCACCTGGTGCCCCACGCCCGGGAGCTGGGCTTCGACGAATACCGAGCCGCCTTCCTCCTGTCCTCGGCCGCCATGGCCGACCTGTGCGGCCGCGTGGTGGGCGGCTGGCTGGCCGATCGCTTCGCCATCCGCCTAGTCCACAACCTGACCCTCTGGACCATCCTGACGGGCCTCTCCATGATGTTGGTGCCGCTGGGGCAGAGCTACTCCCTCCTGATGGGCCTCTGTGTCTGCTACGGCTTCTTCGCCGGCGCCCTGGTGCCCCTCCAGTTCTCCGGCCTGGCGGAGATTGTGGGAACGGGGCGCATCATGGAGGGGATTGGACTCATGCAAATGCTGGAAAGTGCTGGCTCCCTCGTGGGGGCCCCTCTGTCCGGTAAGGAACCAGGTTCTCTTTCTTACTGTGCTGCCCCCGTCCCTTTTGGACCCAGTATTTGGAACGGTTGCTGCCAGGAGAAATTGAGGAAGGAGGCAGATAAAGGTCTTTCCTGACAAGTGGCCCCAGGCAGCCCACTGTCCTTTGCCTGGTCTCTGACACATCCCCAGGGGCTGGTAGGGGAACCCGGGCCTGCCCTCTACTCTGGGTTCCAGCTCACAGGCTCTCCAGTCACTGCCCTACATCCTGGCTTCCCCCTCTCTCCCGTCTCTGGGTTCACCAGCCCCCCAATTCCCTCCTCCCAAGGAGCATCTATGGACTACCCCCTAGAGTCCCTACTTGGCCACCATAACCCTTCCAGTCTTGTGTGGGGGTGGACACCCACTCCACAAGTTCTAAGCCTTTCTTGCATGAATTCATCAATCTAGCTTTGTAGAGAGGGCTGTAGAGAGGGAGGGAAACAAAAAGGAAGGTGACCCATTAATTACAGGTAACCCCCAGAATTAAACCTTCCCCCAAAACAAGGTCCTGGCCTGGGACTCAGAAGACCTGGGTTCTAGTTGAACAACATGTTCTAGGTAACCCAAAGTCTCCCATTGTCTAAATAGCCCTAGGAATATGGCCGAAAGGAGATGCCAATCCTGGGTGCTAGGCTGTGGCACTCTGGGTCCTAGGTAGCTCTAACAACTCTAAAAAGCCCTAATCATATGATCTAAAGATGACTCCAATCCTGAGAGCTAATTCGTGGCATTCTGCGTTCTAAGAATGGGTTCTAGGTAGCCAATAAACCCATGTGGGCCTATGTAGCCTGAAATCATGTAGGCTAATGCCTGAGGTAGGCCAGCTAGCTAGAACATTATTAGTGATTGATTACTGTAGATATAGGAGCCCTTGTCATGGACTGGAACTTGATTGTGCTAGGTGCAGTATAGAATCCAAAGATGGTCCTTCCCCCAAAGCCCTTACCATCGAAGTATAAGACAAGAGACAACAGCAGGATATGTATAGAATATGGTGTTCTGGAGTCTAAGTATCACTGAAAATGTGTTTGAGATAATCCATGACTGGTCTGCATAGTCCCATGAGACTATCAAGCAGATATGTTCTAGGCTGTCCAAACCACCAGGCTTTGGGGTTCTAGGTAGCCCTTTCAGTACTTTCTAGGTAACCCATCACTTCGTACCATCTAGTCTGTCTAGACAGCAAGCTGTTCTGTGATTTAGGTGACACATACAATACTTTCTAGATAATCAGTGCAGGATGTCTAGGCAATGAGGGATTTTGGGTTCTAGGTAATGCATATTGTACACTTTAGATAACTCAAAGCCACATATGTTCTGGGATGTCTAGAGAATTAGATATTATGGGTTCCAGGTAACATGTAGTGCATTCTAGACAACACAAAGACTTGTATGTTCTAGCATGTCTAAATAATTAGATGCTCCAGATTCTAGGTTACACATGCAGTATGCTCTCAGTAACCCAAAGCATTGTTTGTTCTAGGTTGGCTGCGGGACATGACTGGGGACTACACAGCCTCTTTCATTGTAGCAGGGGCTTTCCTCCTCGCTGGAAGTTTGCTCCTTTTTGCCCTGCCAAATTATTTTTCCTGCCCCATGGACTCAACAACTGAGGAGGAGACCAGGGGGGATCCTTGAGACTTTAGCTCCTGGGGGGTTGTCCTAGAGAGTCAGATCAGAAGTGAGAGGTCAGCAGGAGGCAGAGCAGCGAGTACTGTATACGGAGCCAGCCAATAGGTGTCTGTTTCTTCGCTGACCATCGTAAGACGGTTGGAGGATGCATAAGAGATAGAAGGAGGAAGCTACCCAGTCCAGATTCACTCCTCTTTGCAAACTGGTGTCCAGAGCACCCTAGATCTTTCAGGCTAGAAAGGACCCCAATGGTCCCCTAGTCTGACCTTTTGCATGGCACAGAGAACTCCAGTCATTCCTGCCTACAGCCCATATCTGATGATCGAGCTAGCAGTCTTGATTTAAAAGGACATGTGTGACGGAGAAGACGCCACCACTCTAGGGGAAATTGGCCCCCCTAATTAATCGCCCTCCCCACGAAAAATTTGCACTTGATTGGCCGAGCTAGTGAAGGTCGTCTCCTCCCTTTGACCATGTTTCTCTCTCTGTCTGTGCGTAACACAATCGCAACCGGACGCCCTGGCTGATCGGTTCCAAATTTTCAGGGCATGGTCGAGGCGTTGATAGCTAGAACCCTGTTGATTTAGGGGGAGATTGGAAAACAAACTAACTGGGGAGAGGGACACACGGCGACTCTGCCAGCTCTGTGGTGCAGCCATGCGGCCACCTCTGGGGTGGGGCAGCTGGTTATACAGGGACCCTTCACCTGGTGCTGCATTGCCCCAGCAGTGGCTGCATCTCAGCACTGGGTGAGGGGCCCCTGTGTAACCAGCTATCCCCAGTTTTCTCCCACACCCACCAGGGGCCAAACTGATGGGGTTCATAGCCTAGCAACACATGGGGTGGGCAGAAGGATGGGCTGCCATTAGATGCCTCCTCTCAGCCTCACAATTCACAGCCTCACTTCACCTCACAATTCACTGATAAGAACGCCCAACCTTAGAGACCTGGGTTGACGTCTGGCACCAGGCACCCTGCTGCTGTTTGCTGGATCTCCAGAGCTGGGAGAGGGTCGAGGGGGGCCTCTGTGCAGCCCCACCCACCCGAGGTTAACAGCCACAGGGTCATTCTGCAGGGCACTCGCTGGGATGCAGCCACCTCTGGCGTAGGGCATGGCTGCTGATTCATGGCCCAACCCCCCTGCTGCGCTGCCCGGGGACCGTTCATCGTGGAGTCATCTCTGGGGTGGAGCAGATTGATCAGCCACACAGCAATGCTGCACAGAGATTGCTCACCCAGCACTGAGGGGCTACCCCCTCTGGGGAGGAGCGAGGCAGCTGATTATGCCAGACTCGCCTCCGGCGCACTGCACTGAATCTCCATGGAGCCCCCCAACGGGGGCTGGGGCTGGCTGGTGGCCCTGGCAGTCTTCCTGGAGTCGGGGTTGATTTTCGGGGTGATTCGCTCCTTCAGGGTCTTCTTCATGGAGTTTGTGGGGCACTTCGGGGAGCTGGCGGGGCGCGTGTTCTGGGTCACATCCATCACAATAGCCATCCTGCTGTTTGCTAGTGAGTATCGACTCTCCGGCCTTCTCCCTCCCCGCTTTAACCAGAGCGTCTCATCCCTCACTTGGCGGGGTGGCTGGTGACACAGGGACCCCTCGCCCGGCACTGAGATGCGGCCACCTCTGGGGCGAGGCAGCTGGTTACACCGGGACCCCACACCCGGTGCCGAGATGCAGCCACCTCTTCGCCAGGGCAGCCGTTTTTAACTGGGATTCTCCCAACCCCACTTATTGCACCATCCTCCAGGACAGGAGGGTGCTCTGAGCTCCACATACCTCCACTCCTCCCCCAGAGTCAGCTGCAGCCCAACCGGCCCAACCGGTATCCCTCTGCTGCCCCTTGCAGGTCCGGTGGGCACTGCCCTCAGCACCCAGTATGGCACGCGCCCCATGGTGATGGCCGGGGGTGTCCTCTCGGGGCTGGGCATGCTCCTGGCGTCCTTCGCCACCAGCCTGACATACCTGTACCTGAACATCGGGCTGCTCTCAGGTAGGTCCCCCCTGAGCGTATCCTCGCTCAAGGCCGGGAGCAAGGGCTTCTGGGTAACCCAGTGTACCATGGGAGTCTAGCCCCATTGCACAGGCCTCTTCCTGGAAGCAAGGCATTCTGGGTAAAATCTGGACAGAAGGATGCTCTGTGGTTGGGCAGTGAGGATTAAGTGCCCTTGGCTGTAGCTTAGAACTTTCTATAATGAAGGATCTGGAGAACCAGATTCTAGAACAGCAAACCCGGTTCTAGATCAGCAAACCCTGGTCCCAATCCCAGTGCAATGAGGATCTAGAGCTTTGAAGCTCCAGCCTTCACTATAACAAAGGGCTGACCCTGCCCATCGAGCTGTGAAATCTCTGCTCCACTCCCTCCTCCCCAGTAGCCTCTGGTGTCTGGATAATGCGAGGGAGGACATGGAGGTTTTGGTGTGCGGGCAATTCTCGACCAATGCAGGGGTGGGGGGAAGGAGGTCTGTGCATTTTGGGTCAAAACTGACATTTGTCGAAGTTTGTGGGTCATCAGAAAATCTGAACCAATCTCAGCTTTGCATGTTCTGATTTCGAGCATGTTTGGAAACAGAGTTGAAGGAAATTTGGACCTGACAAAATGAGAATGTTCTAATTTGGGGGGAAGTTTTCATGCCACACACACACCCCAACGCGAAATCAACACAGATCCATCAACCATTCTGGTGTAATTTGAGCTGCATTTTCGCAACTCCCATATGTTCTAGATAGCAAAAGCAGGATTCACGATGGGTTCTAGGTTGGCATAACATGGGTCATTCCAGAAGCACGATAGCTGTACAAGCTTCAGTCTACTTCAATTCAATAGGTTCTAGGTAGCACAGACAGGAGTCATGCCTAGTTCTAGGTTTGTCTTAACACAGTGTGCTCCAGATGCAACCTAGCCCTGTAAGCTGTAGTCTACTCCAGCTCCAGACCTTCTAGGTTGCACAAACAGGGATTCATGGTGGGTTCTAGATTGCATAGCATGGTGCATTCTAGATGTGTCCTAGGCCTATAAACTGTAGTTTACTCCAGCTCAATAAGTTCCAGGTAGCACACACAGGATTCATGATGGGTTCTAGGTTGGCTTAACAAGGGCTGTTCCAGATCATGACAGCTGTAAAGCTGGAGTCAATTCCAATTCCATATGTTCTAAGTAGCACAGACAGGATTCATGCCTAGTGCTAGGTTTGTCTTAACACAGTGTGTTCTAGATGCATCCTAGCTCCATAAGTTGTAGTCTACTCCAGCTCCAGACGTTCTAGGTAGCACAAACAGGATTCATGCTGGGTTCTACATTGGCTCAGCATGGTGCATTTCTAGACGCATCCATACAAGCTGTAGTCAACTCCGACTCAAACCATTCTAAGTAGCACAATCTTCTGGCTCAAAGCAGGAGAGCCCACCTCTCCAACCCTCATAACCCCAGTTCCCCACCTCTCTTGCAGGCTTTGTGGCATGCTAGTCTTTGCCCCTTCAGTGGCCATGCTTGCCCGTTACTTCAAACGATGCCGGGCGCTGGCCACTGCTGTGGCCTTCTCTGCACCTGGGTTGTCCTCGCTGGCCTTCTCCCCGCTCTTCCAGTTCCTGGTGGACTCCTATGGCTGGCGTGGAGGGCTCATGATCGTGGCAGGCCTGACCTTCCACCTGGTGGCATGTGGCGCCCTCCTCTGCCCGCTGGCCCTGGCAGAGAACTTGGCTCTGGCACCAGCCCCACAGAGGTCGTGGCTGGCAAAGCTGTCCTCCCTGTTTGGCTTGGCTTTGCTCACCAGTCGGCCTTTCCTGACCTTTGCTGTAGCTGGTCTGTTGATGAATTTGGGCTACCTTGTCCCCTTTGCCCACCTAGTGCCCCATGCCTGCGAGATAGGCTTTGACGAATACCAGGCTGCTTGCCTCGTGTCCGTGATGGGTGCCACCAATCCGGGTGGCCGCCTGGTGGCTGGCTGGCTGGATGCCCGCAGAACCTTCCGCCTCCTTCACACCCTGACTCTCTGGACCCTCCTGATGGGCATCACGCTGCTCCTGGTTCCCTTTAGGCACATCTGTCTCATCCTGATGGGCATTGACATCTGCTATGGGTTCTTAGCTGGCGTCATTATCCCACTGAAATTCTCCAGCCTGGTGGAAATCGTGGGGACTGGTCGGATCTCAGAAGCTACTGGGCTCGTAAACCTAATGGAAAGTTTTGGGGCTCTGGCTGGCCCCCCATTATCTGGTAAGGTCTTGGAGTTTGTCTTTCTCCCCCTACTTTAGGCAGCAAGCACCTCCCATCCCCTGGCTGCTCATTCCACACTCATGGATCAGGCAGTGTGAAGTGGCCAGGGAGGTTCTGGTGACCCACAAGCGGGAACCAGGTTGTAGGTGATCTCTTCAGTCTGGGTACCATTTCACCCATCCTCTAACCTTTGGGGTCACCGCTGGGGCCATGGTTTCATCATTCACAGACCCCTAAATTTGTACATTCTAGGTAGTGCTAGCCCTATGGGCTGTAGGCAGCTCTAGAACCTGGCTTTCTGAGTAACTGGAATGCTACATGCATAGGTTCTAGGTAGCTCTAACTCTATGTGCTAGACATGACTTCACATCCCAGCTGTCTAGATTATTTGAACACTAGAAGGCCTGGGTTCAAGATAGCTGTAACCATATTGGTTAAGTACAACTCCAGAACTTGGCTTTCTGGATAGTTGGAACACTATATTCCCTAGGTTCTAGGTAGCTCTAACCCTGTGGGTCATGGGCATCTCCTGAATCCAGCTTTCTAGGCAATTGGAACACTATCTGCTCTGCATTCTAGGTAGACTAGAAATGATGCAAGCTGGGTTCTAGGTACCCCTAATATTGGTATAACTCGTGTTCTTTTGTGTTCTAGGTTTCCTAAGGGATATGACCAGGAGCTACACAGTCTCTTTCATAGCATCTGGGACTTTCCTCATGGCGGGGGGCCTGGTCTTCTTTATGGTGCCGAACTTTTGCTCCTGTTCCACTGCTTCTCCTCCCAAACAGTCAGGTGACCCAGAGGATGCTGGGAATTTAACCCACCAGAATGGAGACCACCCTTGCACAAGAGAGCCTCGGGCGCTGACCTCTGGGAATGGCCCAGGACAAGTGTCCCCACTTAAATCAGGACAATAAGGTCCTAGAGAGGAGTGAGATGAAGTGACGTTGGAAATGGGGGAGGCGGGTAATCACAGCAGGCTAGATTCTGAGCTCAGTTCCAGTGGTGTAAATCCAGAGTAACTCCAGTTCAGTTAATGGTGTAAATCCAGAGTGGCTCCAGTTCGGTCAATGGTATAAGGATCAGACTCTGAGCTCAGTGATGCTAGCGTAGATCCAGAGTTTAGTGTAACGGCCAGATTCACATCTCTGTTCCACTGGTGTAAATCCAGAGTCATTCCAGTTCGGTCAATGGTGCAAATCCAGAGTCACTCCCAATCAATAAAAGCTATAAGGACCAGACTTTGATCTCAATTCCACCGGTGTAAATCCAGAGTCGCTGCAGTGCAAAAAGGACCAGATACTGAGCTCAGTACCACCAGTGTGAATCCAGAGCCACTCCAATTCACTCAGTGGCGTAAATCCAGAGTGACTCCAGTTCAGTCAATAGTTTAAATCCAGAGTCACTCTTCTGAGAGGGTTACTCCATTTTTACACCTCAGGTCCGCTCTTCCACCGGCTTCTCCCCTTGAAGTTCGTGTAGACCCTACCGAAAAAACATTTTCCACACGCGGCCTGCCGGAAAACCACGCTCTCGGCATTAAACGCAGGGTAGGCTCCAGGTTCACCCTATGAGCCGAGCCCGCAGCTGACTCCAGAGGTCCTTTTGAAGCTTCAGCTGTATTTCTTATCCGCAGCGCCCAACCCCACCCGCCCTTATCTCCGTGTCCCAGACCCATGGGCAAGCCTGGTCAATGTGACCCTTGGAGGGCAGAGACAGGGAGGCGGAAAGGAGACAGGCTGGAATCATGCGTGAGGTTTTGGGGGGTGTGGCTGAAAGAGGCTACAGAGACGTTGCAGATGTGGGGCGTGGGGACGAGCGGGGACTCCTGGGTTCTCTCCCCAGCTCTGGGAGGGGAGTGGGGGCTGGTGGGTTAGAGCAGGGGGGGCTGGGAGGCAGGACTCCTGGGTTCTCTCCCCGGCTCTGGGAGAGGAGTGGGGGCTGGTGGGTTAGAGCAGGTCGGGGGGGCTGGGAGCCAGGACTCCTGGACCCTAGCATCCCGGGGAGCGGGAAGGAATAGTGAACCTCACTGTCACCTGGAGATCTCCACGCTCCAGGGGGGGGGCAGAAGGGGCAATTTGGGTGGGGTACAAGAGGCATGTGGCCGGGCTGGGGTGAAATTCACCACCCCCAGATTTGCACCCAGAGGGGCTGCCCCGTGCCCGAGGATCCAAGCTCCTGAACGCGCCCACCGGGGAACGCCCAGGAGTGGGGTAGGTGAGGCGCTGCCCCCTCCAGCCCCAAGGGTGAACCCAGTGCTGCCCTCTAGGGGAGGAATGCTTTCCTGCAGCGAGACATGGACAATGCCGCCACCTGGTGGGGAGATGGAGAAACAGGCGACGAAGCTACAGGATCCCTGTGTAACCAGCCGCCCTGCCCCAGAGGTGGGCGCATCTCAGGGCCGGGCCAGGGGTCCCTGGATAACCAGCCGCCCCGCCCCAGAGATGGACGCAGGAGTTGATATTCCAGCCTGGTCTGTTTATTGCATGCCACCTTTGTACAGATGCCCGGATCTCCCGCTGCGCCCACAGTGGGAGGGGAGGGGGAAAGGGGGCTCCTCCTTCCCCTCCATTCAAAGACGGGGGACCCCCACTCAGAAGAAAGACATCTCATCCGGAGGAGGGGGCCATGTGTGTGTACATGGGCGGGGAGGTTTAAAACAACAAACAGGGAGAGTGGTCCCATAGAAACAATAAATAGGACAGGTGGGGATATGGGATTAGCCCCTGCCCCATAAATGGGGGGGGATCTGGGGGACAGAAGGGGGGCCAGGGAGAAGCCCCTCCCCATAATGGAGGTGGGGGATGGATAAGCCCCTGCCTTATAATGAGGGGACGATCTGGGGACCAAAAGATCAGGCCAGGGGCACGAGTGGGGACAACAGCAGATCGGCCCCACCCCTATTATCTCTTTCCCAAGAGTCACATCAAAGCAGCAGAACAATGAGGGGGGATAATTAACAAGGCAGCCTGGGGGGGGCGTCCCTGCTGCATTGCTGCCCCGCCCAGCCAGGGATGGGGGGGAGCCAGGAGTGGGGGAGGGGATTCCCCCCCACAGACACACGAAAGGCAATGGTGGCTAGGCGGTGCTCCCCCCCGGGGGCTACAGGGTGGTGAGTTTCAGGTCACGGCGGGTCAACTTCTCGGGGTTGTCGGACGCCATCAGGGAGAAGTCCCGGAAGATGTCGAGGTAGGTCTCGTCGCCTGGGAGGGCAAAGGGCATAGGAGTGGGGCAAGGTGCCCCACAGTCCCGACCCGCAGCCCCATGCTAGCCCAGCCTTGCCCCCTCCCAGCCCTGCCGGTGCCCCTCACTCCCGCCCCCCAGCCCCTGCCAGCCCAGCCCTGCCAGTGCCCCTCACTCCCGCCCCACAGCCCCCTGCTAGCCCCGCCCTGCCCCCCACAGCCCTGCCGGTGCCCCTCACTCCCGCCCCACAGCCCCCTGCTAGCCCAGCCCTGCCCCCCCAGCCCTGCCGGTGCCCCTCACTCCCGCCCTGCAGCCCCCTGCTAGCCCAGCCCTGCCCCCCCCAGCCCTGCCGGTGCCCCTCCGTCCCACCCTGCAGCCCCTGCTAGCCCAGCCCTGGGCCCCCAAGACAAGACACCCACCTGACTGTCCCTGCGCGACCTCTGCCTCCCGCATCTTGGCCAGCCGCAGCCTGCGGGGGGAAGGGGGGGCAGAAAATGAGACACGTTGCCCTCCCCCATCTCCCTGATTCACCCCTCCCCCTCCATCAGCACCCCCGCCTCCCCAACCTGGGGGGGGGGGGCGCGGACTCACAGGGTGACGATGTCAGCGTTGGCCGTGTCTATGGCGATGGAGAGCGGTTCCTTCCCCTCCACGTCCACCGCATTCAGATTGGCCCCCCGCTTGAGGAACAGGCAGGCCAGCCTATCAGAGAGCAGAACCGTGAGAAGCGGGTGGGGGTGGGGGGGGTCGAGAAGGTCCCCCATTCGGGTCGGCAACACAGCCCCGGCCCTGCTTAGCTTCGCGGCCGGTGCACCCAAGGGGTGGCGGGTGCCACCAGTGCGGCGGTGCTGGCGCCACGGCGCCCTCTAGCGGCCAGGTGAGGAACAGCAACCCCCCCAGAATTCGCCGTCCTGGCTGGGCGGGCCCCCGGGCGGGCCCCAGCCCCCCGAACCTACCCGGTGTGGCCCAGGATGGTGGCGTGGTGCAGGGGCCCCCGCCCGGCGCTGTCGGCCTGGTTGACGTTGGCTCCGTTCTGCAGCAGGAACTCGCAGGCCAGCAGGGAGTTCTGGGGACGGGGAGAGGCGGAGTGAGCCGGGGCACAAGGGGTTAACACCCCCCCCCCCACGCGCACCCCAGCTCAGCCCCGCTCTCCCCCCCCGCCCCCCACCTACCGCGGCCACGGCCTGCAGCAGCGGGGTCCGGCTGTCCTCGGCGGCGTTGACCCAGTTGACGTCGGCGCCGTGGGCCAGGGCGTCGGCCATGGTGGGCAGGTTCTGGTGGCCGGCGGCGCAGAAGAGCAGCGCCCCCGGGTGGAGACTGCGCAGGTCTTCGGGGGGGGAGCCGGCCTCTCCTGGCTCTGGAGCTGGGGAGAAAAGTGGGGGGGGCATCAGGGACAGGGGGGCCACCCAGCCATGCCCACTGGGCTACACCCAGGCCCCAAGGCGTCCCCCTGCCCAGCCGCACCCACCCCAGTCACATATCCCTGCCCCCCCCCCGGTTCTGCAGGGGTGGACGAAAGGGGCTGGGTTAGACACAGACACTGCCCCCCCCCGCAGCCCTACACTCCCCCCCTCCCACGGGATTCCCCCCTCCCCAGGATCCTAACCCCTTCCCCCATCAGGTACCTGCCGCCCGGCCAATGCTGCCCGCTTGGGGTTTGAGGGGGGGCCTGGGGGGCCGGTCCCGGTCGAGGGGTCCCCGGCGCCCCCCCCGGCTCAGCCGTGCCTCCGGCAACTTGGTGATGAATTTCTTCTCCACGTATTTGGCCCGGATCCAGCTCTCCTTCTCCGCCCTGTGGGAGGGGGAGTCCGGGGGGGGGCGGTGAGACGGGGCAGCCCCTGCTCGTGCGGGGGGAGAACGCAGCCTTGTGGGGGCGTTTGTGGGCGTGTGGGGAGGGGTCTCATGATGAGCAGCTGGGCTGGGGGAGGGGCCAGTGGGTTCAGGGGGGCGCTCTGGAGGGGGGCAGGTGAGGGTGGAGCCAGGGGGCATCACTGGGAGGGGCATGGCGAAGGGCCAGAGGGTTCAGGGGGGCGTTGGGGGGGGGCTCACCGGGAGCAGCCGGGCTGGGGTCTCTTGACCGTCATCTCGTCCACACGCGCCTCGTAGATGCGGTTCAGGGCTCCGTTCCCCAGCTCGCACATCAGCTGGGGGGGGGAAGGGACACACGGGGGGGCAGTCACAATCCAGATGTGGACCCCCCCCGGGCCTGACCCCCATCCCGTGGCCCAGTGACCAGAGCCCGCAACCCACCAACATGGGGGCGGGGTGTGACTCCACCGGCAAACAGCCCCCCAAGTCACCCTCTGCCTGCCCCCCTTAAGCCCACCCCTTGTGAGACACCCCCCCCGGGCGGACACCCCCCTCCCCCACCGTTACCTTGACGAGCTCCGGCTCCCAGGAGTCGAGCGTCAGGGAGCGAACCTTGGAGAAATGGACCCCCAGGCTCCTGCGACAGAAGGGAGGGAGTCAGCTGGGGGGGCTCAGAGGGGACCCCCCCGGCTGCCCCCCAAGGCCCATATGTGCTGGAGCTCTCGATGGCCAGGCTGGGGGGCTTGGGAGGGGGGCAAGGGGAGGTCGGGGCAGTGGAGGGATAGGGGCACAGTGAGGGGCCGGGGGGATTCGGGGGGGGACCAGTGGATGCCGGAGCACTCGGTGCACAGGGTGATGACCAGGTTGGGAAAGCTGGGGGAGATCGGGGTTCAGGAGGGAAGTGGGAGGCTCGGAGGGCCCCCGGGGGTTTTGGGGGGCCCCGGGGGGGCTCGGGGGGTACTGGAGGATGCCAGAGCACTCGGTGCACAGGGTGATGACCAGGCTGGGGAAGCTGGGAGAGATCGGGGTTTGGGAGGGCAGTGGGGGGTTCGGGAGGGAAGTGGGAGGCTCGGAGGGCCCCGGGGGGGCTCGGGAGGCCCCGCGGGGGCTCAGGGGGTACCGGTGGATGCCGGAGCACTCGGTGCACAGGGTGATGACCAGACCGGGGGAGATGGGGGAGATCTGGGTTCAGGAGGGCAGTGGGGGGCTTGGGGGGCCTTAAGGTTTTTGGGGGGCCCCGGGGGCGCTCGGGGGGTACTGGTGGACGCCGGAGCACTCGGTGCACAGGGTGATGACCAGGCCGGGGGAGCTGGGGGAGATCAGGGTTCAGGAGGGCAGTGGGGGGCTGGGGGGCCTCCGGGGTTTTGGGGGGCCCTGGGGGGGCTCGGGGGGTACCGGTGGATGCCGGAGCACTCGGTGCACAGGGTGATGACCAGGCTGGGGAAGCTGGGGGAGATCGGGGTTTGGGAGGGCAGTGTGGGGTTCGGTAGGGAAGTGGGAGGCTCGGAGGGCCCCCGGGGGTTTTGGGGGGCCCCGGGGGGGCTCGGGGGGTACCGGTGGATGCCGGAGCACTCGGTGCACAGGGTGATGACCAGGCTGGGGAAGCTGGGGGAGATCGGGGTTCGGGAGGGCAGTGGGGGGTTCGGTAGGGAAGTGGGAGGCTCGGAGGGCCCCCGGGGGTTTTGGGGGGCCCCGGGGGGGCTCGGGGGGTACCGGTGGATGCCGGAGCACTCGGTGCACAGGGTGATGACCAGGCTGGGGAAGCTGGGGGAGATCGGGGTTCGGGAGGGAAGTGGAAGGTTCGGAGGGCCCCGGGGGGACTCGGGGGGCCCCGCGGGGGCTCGGGGGGTACCGGTGGATGCCGGAGCACTCGGTGCACAGGGTGATGACCAGGCCGGGGGAGCTGGGGGAGATCAGGGTTCAGGAGGGCAGTGGGGGGCTCGGGGGGCCTTTGGGGTTTGGGGAGCCCCGGGGGCTCTCGGGGGTACCGGTGGACGCCGGAGCACTCGGTGCACAGGGTGATGACCAGGCTGGGGAAGCTGGGGGAGATCGGGGTTTGGGAGGGCAGTGGAGGGCTCGGGGGGCTCCCGGGAGTTTGGAGGGCCCCGGGGGGGCTCGGGGGGTACCGGTGGATGCCGGAGCACTCGGTGCACAGGGTGATGACAAGGCTGGGGAAGCTGGGGAAGATCGGGGTTTGGGAGGGCAGTGGGGGGTTCGGGAGGGAAGTGGGAGGCTCGGAGGGCCCCGGGGGGGCTCGGGGGGCCCCGCGGGAGCTCGGGGGGTACCGGTGGATGCCAGAGCACTCGGTGCACAGGGTGATGACCAGGCCGGGGGAGCTGGGGGAGATCAGGGTTCAGGAGGGCAGTGGGGGGCTTGGGGGGCCTTCAGGGTTTTGGGGGGCCCCGGGGGCGCTCGGGGGGGTACTGGTGGACGCCGGAGCACTCGGTGCACAGGGTGATGACCAGGCCGGGGGAGCTGGGGGAGATCAGGGTTCAGGAGGGCAGTGGGGGGCTGGGGGGCCTCCGGGGTTTTGGGGGGCCCCGGGGGGGCTCGGGGGGTACCGGTGGATGCCGGAGCACTCGGTGCACAGGGTGATGACCAGGCTGGGGAAGCTGGGAGAGATCGGGGTTTGGGAGGGCAGTGGGGGGTTCGGGAGGGAAGTGGGAGGCTCGGAGGGCCCCGCGGGGGCTCGGGGGGTACCGGTGGATGCCGGAGCACTCGGTGCACAGGGTGATGACCAGGCCGGGGGAGCTGGGGGAGATCTGGGTTCGGGAGGGCAGTGGGGGGCTTGGGGGGCCTTCGGGTTTTTGGGGGGCCCCGGGGGCGCTCGGGGGGTACTGGTGGACGCCGGAGCACTCGGTGCACAGGGTGATGACCAGGCCGGGGGAGCTGGGGGAGATCAGGGTTCAGGAGAGCAGTGGGGGGCTTGGGGGGCCTTCGGGGTTTTGGGGGGCTCCGGGGGGGCTCGGGGGGTACCGGTGGATGCCGGAGCACTCGGTGCACAGGGTGATGACCAGGCCAGGGGAGCTGGGAGAGATCGGGGTTTGGGAGGGCACTGGGGGGTTCGGGAGGGAACTGGGAGGCTCGGAGGGCCCCGGGGGTTTTGGGGCGCCCCGGGGGAGTTCGGGGGGTACCGGTGGATGCCGGAGCACTCGATGCACAGGGTGATGCCCAGGTTGATGCTGGCCCACTCGGGCGCGGGCTCCCGGCAGTCGCAGCACTGCGCGTTCCCCTCCAGCCGCTGCACCTGGTCCAGCACCCGCTTGTCCCCGCCCGCCCGCAGGCTCCGGCCCGACGCCTCCATGGTGCCCCCCCCCAGCGAGGCGGGGCGCTCCGGGTGCTGGGGGAGGGCACGGAGTTAGGGGGCTGCCTGGGCCCTGTGCTCCCGGCCCGCAGCCCCCCTTCCCCCACGGCAGCCCCCGCTCCCCACCCGCAGCCCCCGTTCCCCCACGGCTCCCCCCTTCCCCCACAGCATCCCCTGCTCCCCACCCGCAGCCCCCACATTTCCCCACAGCATCCCCCACTCCCCACCCACAGCCCTCACATTTCCCCACAGTGCCCCCTGCTCCCCCACACAGACCTCCATTCCCCAACAGCGTTCCCCACTCCCCACCCACAGCCCCCCTTCCACCATGGCTCTCCCTTCCCCCACAGCATCCCCCGCTCCCCACCCACAGCCCCCCTTCCACCACGGCTCCCCCCTTCCCCCATGGCGTCACTAGCTTCCCGCCCACAGCCCCCACATTTCCCCACAGTGCCCCCCGCTCCTCTCCACAAACCCCCCCATTCCCCAACATTGGCCCCCTGATCCCGACCCGCAGCCCCCCCCAGACCAGATAAGGGGTCTCCAGCTGCCTCTGACTGAAGCCTTGGGGGGTTTTGGGGGCCCCTGGGAGGGTCCGTATCTGGCCAGGGGGCTTGGCCTACCACTCGCTGAAGGCCGAGGCCATGGGCAGTTTTGGGGGGTGACTGGGGGGGTCCGTACCTGGCCGGGGGGCTCGGCCTGCCCCTCGCTGAAGGCTGAGGCGATGCTGTTCTGCACGGCTGTCAGCCAGGCCTGCTGGTGTCTCTCTGAGTCGGCCTGCAGCAGGCAGCTCCTGGTTGGGGGGGACATGGGGCGTTTGGGGGGGGCTCCGTGGGGCCCACTCCCCCCCAACCGGAAGGGGGTGGGAGGTCTGGCCTCAGCAGGGGGTAGAGAAAGCTGGTGATGGGGGGGCTGGGGAGGTGCAGCGACGAGGGGGCAGGGGCTTTGCACTGATGCGGGGGGCAGGGGGTCGGGGGGGAGTTGGGGGGCAGCAGGGTTGGGGGGCAGGACTCACTTGGAGGGGGACACGACTTCAAAGCAGAAGCGCCGCTCATGGTCGGGGCAGGGCTTGACGGTGCAGAGCCGCAGGTCCTCCACCACCACCGTCAGCGGGTCCTGGGGGGGGCAGAGACATAGCACCCCATAGCCCCCCCAACCCCCTGCCTCCTGGGAGAGCAGCGAGGAATGCCCCCCTCCCCACCCCTCTGTCCTCTGAGACCAGCCACCTCCCCACCCTTCCTTTGCACCCCCAGCTCACCCCTGGCTGGGCCCCGTCCCCCCGACCCCTTGGGGCCCCCCCCAAGCCCCTCCGCAAAGGCCCCCACTCACCTTGGCCCGTTTCTGATAGACCAGCTGATTGCTCTGGATGGAGAACCAGCGCCTGGCGGAGAGCGGGGGGGCTGTCAGTGGGGGGAGAGGGGTTTGGGGGCCACAGCCCCCTGCCTGGGGGGAGGGAGTGCCATAAGGGGGCGGGGAGGGGGGGAAGGGGAAGGAGGAGGGGCGGGAGGGGGGACGCGGGGGTCTCTGGGCCCCCCCTCCGGACAGACACGGATGCGCACCGGGGGCAGGGGAGTTGGGAGGGGCATGGGGGGAAACGGGGGCGGGCGTGAGGGGAATCGGGGGGCAAAGGGGGGGTCTCTGACCTGCTCCACGTCTTGAAGGCGTTACTGGCTCGCTTGTAGAGGTACCCCTCCATCACCACCCCGTCCGGCGCCTCCCTGCGCCCCTCCAGCACCGCCTCGTCCTGGGACAGGTCCTGGGGGGGGGCCGGGCTGTCACTGGGGGGGCACGGCCCCGCCCCACCCACTGCGCAGCCCCTCCCTCGCCTCGGCCCCCCAGGACCCCGCCTGCCCTCTTCACAGCCCCTGCCCTGGGCCCCGCCTCCCCCCCAGGACCCCGCCTCCCCTCTCCACAGCCCCCGCCCTCGCCCCGGGCCCCGCCCCCACCAAGCCTCGCCCCGTTATGCCAGGCGCAGCCCCGCCTCCACCCCACTGAGCCCTGCCCCCACCAAGCCCCGCCTCACTCTGCAATGTGCAGCCCCGCCTCCACCCCCTGAGCCCCGCCCCCACCAAGCCCCGCCCCGCTCTGCCAGGCACAGCCCCGCCTCCAGCCCACTGAGCCCTGCCCCCACCAAGCCCCGCCTCACTCTGCCAGGCGCAGCCCCGCCTCCACCCCCTGAGCCCCGCCCCCACCAAGCCCCGCCCCGCTCTGCAATGTGCAGCCCCGCCTCCACCCCCTGAGCCCCGCCCCCACCAAGCCCCGCCCTGCCAGGCACAGCCCCGCCTCCAGCCCACTGAGCCCCGCCCCCACCAAGCCCCGCCTCACTCTGCCAGGCGCAGCCCCGCCTCCACCCCTGAGCCCCGCCCCCACCAAGCCCCGCCCCGCTCTGCAATGTGCAGCCCCGCCTCCACCCCACTGGGGCCTGCCCCCACCAAGCCCCGCCCCGCTCTGCCAGGCGCAGCCCCGCCTCCAGCCCACTGAGCCCTGCCCCCACCAAGCCCTGTCCCGCTCTTAAGGCGCAGCCCTGCCTCCACCCCACTGGGGCCTGCCCCCACCAAGCCCCACCCCGCTCTGCCAGGCGCAGCCCCGCCTCCACCCCCTGAGCCCCACCCCCACCAAGCCCCGCCCCGCTCTGCCAGGCGCAGCCCGCCTCCAGCCCACTGAGCCCTGCCCCCACCAAGCCCCGTCCCGCTCTTAAGGCGCAGGCCCCACCTCCACCCCACTGAGCCCCACCCCCACCAAGCCCCGCCCGCTCTGCCAGGCGCAGTCCCGCCTCCACCCCCAGAGCCCCCCCCCACCAAACCCCGCCCCGCTCTGCCAGGCGCAGCCCCGCCTCCACCCCCTGAGCCCCGCCCCCACCAAGCCCCACCCCGCTCTGCCAGGCGCAGCCCCGCCTCCAGCCCACTGAGCCCTGCCCCCACCAAGCCCCGTCCCGCTCTTAAGGCGCAGCCCCACCTCCACCCCACTGAGCCCCGCCCCCACCAAGCCCCGCCCCGCTCTGCCAGGCGCAGTCCCGCCTCCACCCCCAGAGCCCCGCCCCCACCAAACCCCGCCCCGCTCTGCCAGGCGCAGCCCCGCCTCCACCCCCTGAGCCCCGCCCCCACCAAGCCCCACCCCGCTCTGCCAGGCGCAGCCCCGCCTCCACCCCCTGAGCCCCACCCCCACCAAGCCCCACCCCGCTCTGCCAGGCGCAGCCCCGCCTCCAGCCCACTGAGCCCTGCCCCCACCAAGCCCCGTCCCGCTCTTAAGGCGCAGCCCCACCTCCACCCCACTGAGCCCCACCCCCACCAAGCCCCGCCCCGCTCTGCCAGGCGCAGTCCCGCCTCCACCCCCAGAGCCCCGCCCCCACCAAACCCCGCCCCGCTCTGCCAGGCGCAGCCCCGCCTCCACCCCCTGAGCCCCGCCCCCACCAAGCCCCACCCCGCTCTGCCAGGCGCAGCCCCGCCTCCAGCCCACTGAGCCCCTGCCCCCACCAAGCCCCGTCCCCGCTCTTAAGGCGCAGCCCCACCTCCACCCCACTGAGCCCCGCCCCCACCCAGCCCCGCCCGCTCTGCCAGGCGCAGTCCCGCCTCCACCCCCAGAGCCCCGCCCCCACCAAACCCCCGCCCCCTCTGCCAGGCGCAGCCCCCGCCTCCACCCCTTGAGCCCCGCCCCCACCAAGCCCCGCCCCGCTCTGCCAGGCGCAGCCCCGCCTCCAGCCCACTGAGCCCTGCCCCCACCAAGCCCGGTCCCACTCTTAAGGCGCAGCCCCACCTCCACCCCCCTGAGCCCCGCCCCCACCAAGCCCCGCCCCGCTCTGCCAGGCGCAGTCCCGCCTCCACCCCCAGAGCCCCGCCCCCACCAAACCCCGCCCCGCTCTGCCAGGCGCAGCCCCGCCTCCACCCCCTGAGCCCCGCCCCCACCAACCCCTGCCCCGCGTTGCCAGGTGCAGCCCCGCCTCCACCCCACTGAGCCCCGCCCCCAGTTCACTGCCCCCAGACTTCACCCCACCCACCTTCACCCTCACCAAGCCCCGCCCCCATACCACCCGCTCCAGCCCCGCCTCCACCCCACTGAGTCTCCAGTTCACTGGCGCCAGCCCCCACCCCACCTGCCGCAGCCCCGCCACCACCCCACCAAGCCCAGCTCCCCTCAGCCCCACCTCACTGCCCCCAGTCCTGCCCCCTCTACGCCAGCCCCAACACGCTAGCACCTACACCCCACCCACGCCACTCAGGGCCCCGTCCCCCCACCCGCAGGGCCCCGCCTCCAGCCCCACCCCACTGGGCCCGGGCCTTGCTCCCCTACCCCAGCACCGCCCCCACCCACCCCAGACCTTGCCTCACCAGCCACTGCCTCCTCCCACCCCATATCCAGTCCTGGCCCCAACCCACAAACCCCGCCCTCTCTGGCCCAGGCCCCACCCCTTCATAACCTAGCCTCACCCCCTGACCACAGGCTCCTCCCACTGCCCCCAAATAGCTGTCTCTCCCCAGAAGGCCCTGCCCATACCCACCCACCGGAGACCCCCTCCCCCCACACCTGCCCCCATGCCTCCCCCCTCACCGTCTGTTTGATCATGATGTGTCTCTGCTCCATGTCCCTCTTCTCCCGCGCCGATTCCAGGACCAGCTGGTGCAGCTGCGGGGACGGGAAGGACGGAGGGTGAATTTCCCAGACAGCCCGTGGCGGCCCGGACTCCTGGGTTCTTTCCCCGGCTCTGGGAGGGGAGTGGGGGCTGGTGGGTTAGAGCAGGGGGTCTCGGAGCCAGGACTTCTGGGTTCTCTCCCCAGCTCTGGAAAGGGGAGTGGGGGGCTAGTAGTTAGATCGGGGGAGGCTGGGAGCCAGGACTCCTGGGTTCTCTCCCCAGCTCTGGGAGGGGAGTGGGGGCTAGTGGTCAGAGCAGGGGGGCTGGGAGCCAGGATTCCTGGGTTCTCTCCCTACAGCATCTGCGCTTGGCATTTGAGTCCTGTTGATTTTTCCAGCCTCCCCTTAACATCTGGGCTGGGAGGGGAGCAAGCCTGCATCCCCCCCTTCCCGCCCCAGCAGGAACCCCCCCAAGCTGGGGGGGTCAGAGGTCACCGAGCAGGAAACCTGAAGTGAAAACAGGAAGCGGCCGTGCGGGTGTCAAACTTGGCAGCTGCTGTAGTTGGTTATTGTGCGGGGGGGGAGAATCGTTCTTGTGAACACCTCCCCCCCAGCTCCTAGATACGGGGGTGTCTGATCCCCCATAGACCCCCACTACATTCCCACCATACAGCCAATGACCTCCCGCCAACAGCCCAACCCCCGACACTGTATCCCCCCCACCACACACATTAACCCACAAGCTCCCGCTCCCCTCCCAGAGCTGAGAAGAGAACCCAGGTGTCCGGCCCCCAGCCCCCCCCTCCTCTGACCCACCAGCCCCCGCTCCCCTCCCAGAGCCAGGGAGAGAACCCAGGAGTCCTGGCTCCAGCCCCCCCCCGCTCTAACCTACCAGCCCCCACTCCCTTCCCAGGGCCGGGGAGAGAACCCAGGAGTCCTGGCTCCAGCCCCCCCCTGCTCTGACCCACCAGCCCCTGCTCCCTTACCAGAGCCGGGGAGAGAACCCAGGAGTCCTGGCTCCCAGCCCCCCCTGCTCTGACCCACCAGCCCCCACTCCCCTCCTGGGGCCGCGGAGAGAACCCAGGCGTCCGGCACCCACCTGGCCGAGGTGGGCCCAGAGGCCACGGGTGCAGGCTCCCCGGGGCGGTGACATGGTCTCCGGGCAGAGGAGCCCCCGGGCCCCGCGCCGCCGGCTGGGATGTGCGCACCGGCATCCTGTCTGCTGCATGGCCCCCGGTTGGGAAGTCCCCGCCCCCCATGTCCCCGCCCCCTTCCCGGACCTGCCCCCCACCCCGTATCCCCCGGGCCCCCCCTGCCCAGCTCCCCCACCTGGTCACCCAGCTCCTTGCGGTATTTCTCCAGCTGCTGGGCCAGCCGGTGCCCCTGCTCCAGGCAGCAGGCCTGGGCGTCCATGAGTTCCGTCATCTGGGGGGCAGACGGGGGGGTCACAGCCGGGCTACGCACCGACCCCCACCTCGAGCCCCCCCGAGCTCCCCCATCCCACAGCCCCCCTTCCTGCCCCTATGCACTGCCCCCTACACACTGACCCCACCCTACAGCCCCCCTTCCTGCCCCTAAGCACTGCCCCCACCCCAAACCCCCATCCTACAGCCCCCTGTCCTGGTCCCTACGCACTGCCCCCCACCCTGAACCCCCACCCTACAGCCCCCCTTCCTGCCCCCTACCCCGAACCCCCATCCTACAGCCCCCTGCCCTGCCCCCTACGCACTGCCCCCACCCTGAACCCCCACCCTACAGCCCCCCTTCCTGCCCCTTACCTCGAACCCCCATCCTACAGCCCCATGTCCTGCCCCACGCACTGCCCCCCACCCTGAACCCCCACCCTACAGCCCCCCTTCCTGCCCCCTACCCCAAACCCCCATCCTACAGCCCCCTGTCCTGCCCCTACGCACTGCCCCCACCCCAAACCCCCATCTTACAGCCCCCTGTCTTGCCCCCTACGCACTGCCCCCCACCCTGAACCCCCACCCTACAGCCCCCCTTCCTGCCCCCTACCCCAAACCCCCATCCTACAGCCCCCTGTCCTGCCCCCTACGCACTGCCCCCACCCTGAACCCCCACCCTACAGCCCCCCTTCCTGCACCCTACCCCGAACCCCCATCCTACAGCCCCCTGTCCTGCCCCCTACGCACTGCCCCCCACCCTGAACCCCCACCCTACAGCCCCCCTTCCTGCCCCCTACCCCGAACCCCCATCCTGCAGCCCCCTGTCCTGCCCCCTACACACTGACTCCCACCTGAGTCCCCAATCCCACAGCCCCCCTTCCTGCCCCCCCAACCCTGCACCCAAGAGGCGCCCCTTCGAGCATCCCCTGAACCCCCCACCCTGAACCCTGCTAAGCCCCCCATCCCATAGCCCCCCCTTCCTACCCCCAAGCACTGCCCCCCACCCCACAGACGCCCATTCTGCCCCCTACGCACCAACCCCCACCTCAAGCCCCCCGAGCTCCCCCATCCCACAGCCTCCCTTCCTGCCCCCTACGCACTGCCCCCACCCCGACCCCCATCCTACAGCCCCGTCCTGCCCCCTACACGCTGCTCCCACCTGAGCCCCCAATCCCACAGCCCCCCTTCCTGCCCCCCAAATCCTGCACCCTACAGACCCCCCTTCCTGCCCCCCGAACCCTGCTAAGACCCCCATCCCTTAGACCCCCCTTCCTACCCCAAGCACTGCCTCCCACCCCACAGCTGCCCATCCTGCCCCCTCCGCACTGACCCCCACCCTGAACCCCCCACCCGAGCCCCCCATCCCAGTCCCCCTTCCTGCCCACTCTGCACTGCTACCCGCCTAAGCCCCATTCCTGCCCCCACCCCACAGCCCCCCACCTCACTGCCCCCATGCCTGACCCCTATACTGCCCATCCCCGATACACATGGACCCTCCCAATCCCTCCCCCACCCACCCCGAAGGGCCCCCCACATGCTCTCCCCACAAGCACATTCTGCCCTCTCTACCCTGCCCCCCAGATCTCTTCTATCCCTCCATCCCCCCAATGCCCTTCAGAGCCCCCCACACACCCTGCCCCCCCCAGAGATCTCCTCCCCCACAGACCCCAATCCCTCCACAGCCCCCCGACCCCAGAACCCCCCACCCACCTTTTGCCCCCCACAGGCCCCCCTCTCCTCAGTGTACCCCCTCCCATCACCCAACTCACAAATTGCAGGATCTCAAACTTCTTCTTGAACTGGATCATGTTGATCTGGGGGGCAGGGGAGGGGGGAACTCTATGGGTCAATTCTGTAGAGAACTGGGGGGCTGATCCCCCCCCAGAAACACTCCCCACAAAACACTCCACTCCCAGCTCTGCCCCAGCGGGGCTCCAGCCCGGGAACCAGCCTCCCGCCCACCCCTGCCCCCCCCATCCTAGGAAGCCCCCAAGCCCCCTTATAGACACCCCGAGTTCCAGAGACCCCACCCTCTCTCCTGCTCCCCCAGTTCCAGCCCCATCACAGGACTCTCTGCCCCCCAGATCTCTCCCACCCTGGGCCCCTCTGCCTTCCCTGCTCCCCATATTCCCCCACCCCACGCCCCTCCCTCTTCCCTGCCCCCCAGAACCCCACCAGTCCCAGACTAGGGTTGCCAACTTGCTATGCACACAAAACCCACCCCTCCTCCGAGGCCCCGCCCATGCCCCGCCTCTCCTCCGAGGCCCCGCCCCCACCCACTCCATTTCCCCACCCTCCCTCATTCGCTCCTTTTCACCGGGCTGGGGCAGGAGTGCGGGAGGGGGATTAGGGCGGGGACAGGGGGTTGGGGCGTGCGGGGGGAGTGAGGGTTCCAGCTGGGGGTGCAGGCTCTGGGGTGGGGCCAGGGATCAGAAGTTTGGGGGATCAGGGCTGGGACTGAGGGGTTCAGAGGGCAGGAGAGGGGTGAGGGCTCTGGCTGGGGGTGCAGGCCCTTGGGTGGTGCTGGGACCAAGAGGGTCGGAGGGCGGGAGGGGGGATCAGGGCTGGGGCAGGGGGTTGGGGCACAGGGGGTGTCAGGGGTGCCGGCTCCGGACGGCACATACCTCAAGCAGCTCCTGGAAGCAGCCCCCCCTCCAACTCCTATGCTGCCCCGTCCGCAGGCACCGCCCCCACAGCTCCCATTGGCCACGGTTCCCAGCCAATGGGAGCTGCGGGGGCAGCGCTGGGGGGCGGGGCCAGCGTGCGGAGCCCCCTGGCTGCCCCTCCGCAGAGGAGCCGGCTGGGGAACATGCCGGCTGCTTCCTGGGAGCCCGCCAGCCCACTGGGCCGCTGACCGGAGCCGCCAGGGGCTTTGGACACACCTGATCCCAGACACACACGCCCCGGTGCCCACCTGGAGCACGTAGTCCAGGGCGCGGTGGCGGGCGCTGGTGCGGGCGCTTTGCAGAGCCTGGACAGCCTCCTCCACCTCGTGCTGCTTCCGGCGCGGCACCTCGGCGTTGTGGTGCAGGGCGCTGGCCAGCCCCTCGCTGCCCCGCTCGAACTCCTTCCGGGCCTCCTTGAACCGCTTCATGTCCCTGGGACAGCGGGGGGTCAGGGGGGGCACCGAAACCACCCCCATGAACCCAGCCCCCCCAAAACCCGGCCCCTCGCTGCCCCGCTCGAACTCCTTCCGGGCCTCCTTGAACCGCTTCATGTCCCTGGGACAGCGGGGGGTCAGGGGGGGCACCGAAACCACCCCCATGAACCCAGCCCCCCCAACCCCGGCCCCTCGCTGCCCCGCTCAAACTCCTTCCGGGCCTCCTTGAACCGCTTCATGTCCCTGGGACAGCAGGGGGTCGGGGGGGCCCCCAAAACTGGCCCCCTGCCGTCCGAAACCCAGCCCCTTGCTGCCCCGCGTAACCCAGAATCACCAGCCTCCACCCCCAACCAGCCCCCAACTCCAGATCCAGCCCCCTCCCGGAACTTCCCGCCTGTCCCTTCCCCAATCCAGGTGCCTCATCCTGAATCCAATCAGCCCCCCCAGATCACCAGGGCACCCCCACAATGCCCCCCCTTCATCCTTTCAACCTCTCACCCCCCAACCATCTACCCTGCCCCTCCCCAAAACGGCCCCTCTCAGCTACCCCCTTGGGAGGTCTCTCCTCCATCCTCCTGCCCCCCCAGCCGCCCCCAAAACTCACTCTTTCACCAGGATATAGATGTGATGCCGGGACGACTGCTGGGTGCTGTCCAGAAGCTCCTGCAATGAGCCAGGAAAAGGGGGGGGTCAAAGATTGGGGGCTGGGGAGAGAGGAAGGAGGGGGTCAGAGATGGGGGGCCCAGTGGTCAGAGATTGGGGGGTCTGGGGAGGGAGGGGGATCAGAGATTGGGGTGACCCCTAGGGGGAGGGAGAAGGGGTCAGAGATTGGGGGGCTGGGGAGAGAGGAGGATCAGAGGTTGGGGGAACCACCAGGGGAGGGAGAGGAGATCTAAGATTGGGGGCTGGGGAGAGAGGAAGGAGGGGATCAGAGATTGGGAGACCCCCTAGGAGGAGGGAGAAGGGTATTTATTATTGGGGGGCCCAGCAGTCAGAGATTGGGGGGACCAGGGAGAGAGGGGAATCAGAGATGGAGGGAACCGCCGGGGAGGAAGAGGAGGTCTGGAGATTGTTGGGGGGCCCTGGGAGAGATCGAGCCGGATGACAGTAGGGACAGAGCTACTTGGGGGCACCACCCATACCCCCAAATCAGGAAAGGTGCCCTGGGAGGGATTGGGGAATGGGGTCCCAAGGAGGCGGGGGTGGGACCAGGGCAGGTGGGAGGGAAGAGAGGCTCCCCCAGGGTGAAGGGGGCAGAGATGGGGGGAGAGAAGCCTAGAGCAGGGTGGAGGTGGGGGCCAGCTGGGAGGGGAGGAGTCAGAGGTGTTGGGGGTGGGGCCCAAGCAGGGAAAAGTGGGGGCTGGAAGGTGAGCGGGGGGGGGGGGGTGTCTCTCACCACTTGGTTGTCAAGCATTTGGTTGAGGCTGACGGAGAATTTTTCCAGGCACTCCTGGGGGGCAGAACAAGGGGGAGAAGGTGAGTGAGGGGCTGGCAGGGCCCCCTCCCCAAGCTGCTGTGTGTCCCTGCCCCTGTCCTGTTCCCCACCCAAGGGGATTCCCCAGCCCCAAGGCCAAGTCCCTCCTCTTTGCACTGCTCTCTGCCTTAAGAGAGAGAGCGTCATGTGGCAGGGAGTTCCCCAGGCTACGGGGAACCTGCAGCAATGCAGCTCAATGGGTCACCACAACGCCCCTAGTGCCACTGGGGCAGGGGATCAGCACTGCCTGCTGGGGGGTGGGGGTGAGCGCCCTCAGCTCTGCCCCCCAAGTCCCCCTAGCGAGCTGGGAGACAGGACTCGCCCCCCGCGTGTGATCAGTAGGGCTGCATTGGTGGGGGGGAGGGGGGACACTGAAGCACCCTCCAGCCCAGCTGGCTCAGGGCCCCACGGGCGACAGCAGATGGCACAGCCGATCCCACAAGTGGAGCCCCCAGATCAGACCCACGCCCCCCAGCAGCCCAGATCCCCCTGAATTGCCCCCCCATCACTCCCCCGCCCAGATCCCCCTGACCGCTGCTGGATCAGCCCCATGGGCCCCCCAGCCCCAGATTCCTCCTCAGATCAGATTCATGCCCCCACCCCCCAGCCCCAGATCCCCCTGAATCTCCCCCTCCATCACTCCCCAGGCCCAGATCCCCCCTGACCGCTGCTGGATCAGCCCCATGGGCCCCCCAGCCTAGCCCCACGGCTTCCCACCCAGATCCTCCCCCAGATCAGACCCACGCCCCCCCAGCCCCAGATCCCCCTGAATCGCCCCCTCCATCACTCCCCAGCCCCAATCCCCCCGCCCCCGCTGGATCAGCCCCATGGGCCCCCAGCCCCAGATTCCTCCCCAGATTAGATCCACGCCCCGCCCCCAGCCCCAGATCCCCCTGAATCGCCCCCTCCATCCCTCCCCGGCCCCAGAACCCCCCCTGACCCCACTGGATCAGCCCCCATGGGCCCCCCAGCCCAGCCCACGGGCTCCTCCAGCCCCAGATTCCTTCCCAGACTCGACCCCAGCCCACCCAGCCCCAGATCCCCCGTAATCGGCCCCCGGTCCCCCCCAGCCCGGCCGGGGGGGAGACTCACACTCATCTGGTGTCCCCCTGGGTTGCTGGGGACAAGCTCACGCACCACCGACGAAGGCCTGCTGGCCATGCAGTACTGACGCCCCGAGTCCAGCATGGCCCCACAGAGCTCAGCAGCTGCCGGGGAGTGGGGGGTAGGGGTCAGCCACACGCAGCCTGGGCCCCCCCAGTACCTCACCCCCCGTACTGATGCTGACGGGGACTCGTCCCCGCAACCAGTGCCCCCCCGCCCCCTCAATCTAGCCCCCCCGAACCTGCCCCCCACCCGCCATCCAGCCCCAAGAACACCCCCCAACTGCCACCCAGTCCCCCAAACCTGCCCCACCCTCATCCTGCCCCAAAACCAGCCCCCCAACTGCCATCCAAACCCCGACCTGCCCCCTGAACCAGCCCCCATGCCTCCTAATCTAGCCCCCCACAACCTGCCCCCACCCTCCATCCAGCCCTGAGAACCAGCCCCCCAACTGCCATCCAGCCCCCAAACCTGTCCCACCCTCTATCCAGCCCCCAGAACCAGCCCCCCAACTGCCATCCAGCCCCCCAGAACCTGCCCCCCACCCTCCATCCAGCCCCCTGCCTCCTAATCTAGCCCTCCAGAACTGCCCCAAACCTCCATCCAGCCCACCCAGAACTAGGCCCTGCCCTCCATCCAGCCCCCCAGAACCAGCCCCTGCCCTCCATTCAGCCCCCAGAACCAGCCCTCGCTCCCTCCTAATCTAGCCCCCAGAATACCCCCCTCACCTCCATCCAGCTCCCCAGAACCAGCCCCTCAAACCAGCCCCCTGCCTCCATCCAGTCCCCCAGAACCTGCCCCATCCCTCCATCCACCCCACATCCAGTATCCAGCCCCACCGAACTAGCCCCCCAACCTCCATCCAGCCCTGTCATCCAGCTACCCGTCCTCCATCCAGCTCCACCCACTATCCAGCCCCCTGATCCACCCCACCCTCCATCCAGCCCCCCAGAACCAGCCCCCCATCCTCCATCCCCCCCCCCATATCCTGCCTCCTGATCTAGCCCCCCATAACCTGCCCCCTACCCACCATCCAGACCCCCAGGACAGCTCTGTGGAATCAGACGCCTGGGTCCCCTCCCCTCCCCCCACCTCACCTTCTCCAGACGAGTCTCCCAGCTCAAAGACTCAGATTCCACCCCCTCGATGGCAGCCCTGGGGGGGCAGATGGGTTAAGGAAAATCTGGGGTCGCTAACAGCCCACCCCCACCCTTCCTCTGCATGGGGGGGGCGCTTTGTCATCCAAGGGTCCCCAGGAATCACTGGAGCGGCACCCCGGTAGCAGCAGTGGAGAGGGGGTCAGCTAGGGGGCTGGGGCTAGGCTGGTATTGGGGTCATGGAGGGGGTGCTGGGGAAGGGATCAGGGTCCCAGGGACGTGGGTGGGGCAGCCTAGGGGTGATGGGTTAGCAGCTGGGGGGGGAGGAGCAAGGGTGGGGCTGGTGGGGGCATGTGCGGGGGGTCACTGCTGCGGGGGGCCGTTTGGGCCACAGGGAGATGGGGGACATCAGGGCACATTAGGAAATGGGGGATGAAGGGACTGGGGGAGGAGACTCCCAGGGGTGTCAGGCTCAATGGTGTGAGGGCTCCTGGGGCATCAGGGGTCATGGGGAGGGCTCCTTGGGGGGGTCAATGGGGTCTGAGGAAGGAGATATATTTTTTTCGGGGGTGGGGTGTAAATCGGTGGCACTCATCCCCTCCCCCCCCGCCCCAGGAGCCGCCTCTCGCTCTCCCTTGCGGTCGTTTCTTTCCGGCCTGGCCCTACCTCCATCAGCCCCACAACCGCTTCCTGTCACCCCCCCGCCGTCGCCTGGCAACCCCCCCACAACCGGTTACCATGGACGGGGGGCGGGACGGGGACAGGGACAATTTTGGAAATGGAAAAAAATAAAGCCTGTAAAACCCACCCATGGTTGAGCAGAGAGGATCATAGGAGACGCCCTCTGGGGCAGGGAATGGGGCAGGGCCCCGTCCCCTCTAGGGGGCCCCGGCCCCAGGGCAGGGACTGGCTGACTTAGGGGGCCAAGATGGCTCCAGCCGTCCCAGCATGCACTGGGCCTCGCGCCCTCGAAGAAGGGGGGATTCTCTGGGGGGGGCATGATCTTGGGGGGAGGGTCCCTCTGTGGGACGATCTAACCCTAGACAGCCCTATCTTAGCACTGGTATCAGGGGCGGGGGGCTGGCTGGGAGAGAGAGACACCCCCCCCAAGGGGGACATGGGTTTGTGTGTGTATGAGAGAGACACAGCTGGGGGACACAGGGGTGTGTGTGAAGAGAGACACACACACACAAAAACAGGGGTACACAGGTAGTGGGGGGTGTATGAGAGAGACACGCACGGGGGGGACACAGGGGCATGCACGAGAGAGATTTCAATACACACACACAGAAGGGGAACGGTGTGTGTGTGTGTGAGAGAGACAGAATGGGGGGATACCCCCCCGAGGGTCACAGATCTCTGGGGGGAGAGGGTGTAAACTACGCCCCATCCCCAAACGGCACGGGCGTGGGAATGCAGCTCGGGGGTGGAGGAGTGTAAGCTACACCCATAAGAGCTTGGCACCCAGCTGCAAACCCCTCCCTGCCCCTGTGCTGCTGGGCCCCTAACCCGTGTGGGTGGGTCGTGTGGGTACGTCTGTTTGTCTCCTACCCCCAGGACCCTGATCCTGTTCGGAGGGCCGTGTGGGTCTGTCTGTCCATCCTCTGCCCCTGATCACCGTGTGGGGCTGTGTGGGTGTCTTTCTGTCTGTCTGTCCCCTACCCCAGGGCCCTGATCCAACGGGAGGACCGTGTGGGTCTGTCCATCCGTCCCTTGCCTCCTGATTCCTGCTGGGGGGCCGTGTGTGTCCGTCCCTCTGTCTCCTGGGCTCCTGATCCCCCACAGGGGGGCTGTGTTGTTTGTTCTCCCATCCCCTGCCGCCTGATCCCACGGGGGGGCCATGTGTTCCATCCCTCTGCCCTGGCCCGTGATCCCCATGGGGGGAGCCCTGTGTGTCTGTTCCTTCGTCCCCTGCCCCAGGGCCCCTGATCCCCACGGGGGGCACGTGTGTCCCCTCTATCTCCTGGGCCATGATCCCCATGGGGGGAGCCTGTAGTCTGTCCCTTCGTCCCCTGACCCCAGGGCCCCTGATCCCACGGGGGGCCATGTGTTGTCCCCTCTATCCCCAGGGCCCCCTGATCCCCACAGAGGAGCTGTGTCTTCCCTGCCCCAGTTGCTCATCCTCCCTGATGCAGCTCTGGTTTCCGGCCATCTGGGTTGCGCAGCACCTTGTGCACCGGTTGCTTCCTGCCCCCCCACCCCGCTTCAGGTTGTTTGTGTGGCGGGGGAACCTCATGCCATGTGGTTCACTGGTGTCTGGAAGACATGTGAGTGGGAGTGGGGTGCAGGGTGTATAGGGGGCAGGGAAGAGCAGAAGGGGTGGGAGGATGGATGATGTATGCCGGGGGGGCACCTGGAGAGGGAACAAGGCCTGAGTGGAGAACTACGGGGCATGGCATAGGGGGCAGCTGAGGGGTCATCTTACAGCCCCCCAGTACCCCTCCCTAAAACAAGGGATCTCCCCGCACTTTCACGCCAGAGGATGGCTTCCAGCCCCCACCATCCCAGCGACCCCCTACCTCCTGCTCTCCCGCAGAGAGATTAAACTGGGGGGGCTGTTTGGCCGAGGGGTTCCCCAACAGCTCAACCTGCTCCCCATATAACCAGCTTGTAGCCCCTCATTTGCTAACTCCTCCCCCGAAAATAAACCAGCGTTTACAGAGGGCCAGGTCCAGGGGACACTGCTCCCGCCCCCTACAGAGCCGGGGAACCACCAGCCCCCCATGTCCTTGCTCCGGGACCCCTTGGCCCCAACGCCAGAGGCGCATGGAGATGCGTAAAAGCGCACAGGCTGCCCCGGGGAAGGGGAGGCTTGAGATGGGAGGGGGGGGAGAGGAACAGCACCGGTACCGGAACCAGCACCCGAACCGGACTCCCCGCTCCAGCGTCAGCGCTGCGAGAGACCCACCTGAACCGGGGAGAGTCCTTGAGACACTCCTCGAAGTCCAGTTTCACCGTCATCCTGGACGGAGGGAGAGAACCGGCCACTGAGGTTCAGGCGGCCCGCCCGGAGAAGGCTCCGAACCACCCGAGCACCTCTGGGAGAGAGGCAAGAGCAGCCCCGGCGGCCGCGCAAGGAGCCACCGACCGATACCAGCCCTGCCCGGGCAGGGGAAAGACGAGAGAGCGCAGGGCTCCCCGGCAGCACCGCCCTGCGCCCCGCCTCGGGGAGGGGTCCCAGGGCGTACGGGGAGGCGCGGAGCCCAGCCCCGCCTCGGGGAGGGTCCCCGGGCGGATTAGCTACGGGATAAAACTGTCAGGGAAGTGCTGTTTTTCCGTCTCTTGGGAGCCGATCCACTCCAGATGCCTTTTCTGGAGGATGCTTTAATCCAGAATAAATGGGTGGGCTCCATACAGGGGGAAGCAACTGAGGTTCCCTGCCTGTGATACGCAGGAGGGGCAGGCTAGATAATCTAGAGCAGGGGTGAGCAAACTACGGCCCCGGGGAGCAGGGGCAGGGGCAGGGGCCACTCCCACGCGGGTCTCACAAGCAGCCGCATGGCCCACCCTCCGGCTCCTAGTGTAGGGGCAGCCAGGGGGCTCAGCTCTGTAGGCTACCCCACTTTTACTGGCTGGGAACTGGAGCCAATGGCAGCTGCCCCTGCTTCCAGGAGCCACGTGAGATAAGCGCCGCCGGGCCCTGCCCCCCTGAGCCTGCCCCACCCCTGATCCCCTCCCGCCCGCCACCCCCTCGAGCCAGCCCGGAGCATCCTCTCCTGCACCCCCCAAACCTCCCATCCCCAGCCCCACCCCAGAGACCCCTCCCACCCCTCATCTCCTTATTTCTGGCCCCACCCCAGAGCCCTCCGGCCAAAAATTAGCCTACCCCTGAACTAGAGAGCCCGCCCGACCTAAAAATCTGCCTCTGGGAATTAGCACCATTTTGGTGCACCAGTACTGGGCTCCCCAGCAGGTCCTGCATGGAGTGACACCGAACTCCCGAGCCACTCACTCTAGTCTGAAGGCGGGTTCATCTCCACCAATTGTTATGTTTGACTTTAATTTTCGCGGTAATGAGCTATTATTTGCACCACTCATTTGACTTTATGCCAACTAATTTTCGGAGTGCTAATGACAACTATGCATAACGTTCGCCAGAATGGTCACCTTTCTATGCCGACCATTCCCCCTGACCTGCACGAATTATTATCTACATTATTGTTATTTGCACTAATTATGTACAGTCGGGATGGGCCCGCATGATTATTCTCACCCATGGCTTGTACCCATTATTTGCACAAATGCACGGATTTTTTTCACTTATTACAGTAGCGTCAGGCGGCCCCAGAGGGAACCGTCTACCTGCTGTGATATGAGGCCGCACAGGAGCACAGTTGTAAGGAGGAACTCCTGGAGCTAGTGAACTGCACCTATTATAATTGCACCACTCCCTTGCACTAATGACTGCACCAATCCTTTGCATAATTTACTGCTCACACGACTATCTGCACAAGCAGCTTCATTGGACCACTTGTGCTAGATATTTCTTTGCATGAATTATCTTG